>NC_081520.1:32213157-32273157 GCF_030273125.1 Centropristis striata | reverse complement strand
TTAATATGAATACATTTAAAAACTGAATTAAACCGAGCAGAACAGTCACAGAACTGGGCCTTTTTTTCGGCCGACAGCAGCAGCTCTTTGAATTCAAACTGCTGATGCTGCAAACTGACCTGACTGGATGAATTTCAGTAATTGTTTGGTAAAGTCAGGATGTAATGAGTTCACTGGTGTGAGACTTACACTACATTAAAAAGACTCAAGATCTGAGAGAAATATTGGCAAGAAATTAAGTTATATCATACATTCCTTTAAAGCTAAACTCCCAACTTCCCCCTTGAATATATTTACATTTTTAAAACTTTCCACACCATATGACAATATCACTGCACTGAAATATAATGTTTGCACAGAGCGGAATATTCAAACCCAACACCAGCTTTTATATGGCTGCATTATAGACTTTTTTGACAACAGACTTGTCACAGTAGGAAAAACATTAACAAAAGCTTTTGTTTCTATTCAGGTGTCCCTGTGAGCCATTATGCTGTCGACTTGTTAATGGCCCTTCAGAACATAGAAAGGGGTTGAAATCTTTATCTGGTGCTGCCAAACAAAACCAGTTTGTTCAGTTGCAGCTGTTAGACATCAGCGTTTCACTTTCTGCCTTTGAGAAATTCCTTCTTCTTTTGGAACTTACTTTAAAACATTGTTTACCTCCTTCAACAAAAAGGCTGTGACAACTTTTAAGTCTGTGCTCCAAATGTAAAATATTCACCAAACTTGTTTGAGTATATAACTATAAGTACTTTTATTTCACAAACCTCCGTTGCTGCGTATTTCTGTAAAATGTCTATTTCGCTCCTGTTGTTATTTGTGATGGTGGACTTTGCTAATAAAGCTGACTTTAGGGGGGGAAATCCTCTTTTTGGCCGTACTGCTGACACTAAAGCAGGAAAAGAAGGAATTCAGCCGTCATTAATTCTTCAGTACTTTTCCTACTGTGACATGTTAAAAAGACCCATTATATCAAAAGAAAATAGATCTCTTCCATGTTATTTGATACAGACTTTTCCGAAAAAGTTTAAGCTTAAAAAACTTTAGGAAAATTGAAGAATAAGTTAAAGAACAATTTGTACACTTGGCGACGCAGCAGGAGTTCATGAAGCTGGACCAACTGCTGGGATCTGACATATTTAAGAGGTTAAACTGACAGAAGACACAAGAATATTCCATTCATTATTCACACACACACACACACACACACACACACACACACACACACACACACACACACACACACACACACACACACACTCACTATGAGGGGTATTTCATATCAGGGGTATTTATGCATGAGCTGTCCATGACACTGAAACAACACTTAATGTGAGAATCCTGTCTGATGCAGGCCTATGTTATGTTATGAAAATGTTTTGAGTAGCACATTTTTTCGCACAGAAGCCAAATTTCAACCAGACTTCATTTTATATGGTCAATTTATTATAAATGAAAGCGTGTGTTGTTCTGTCATAATTCATACATCCTCTGGTTGTTTTCATTCTTCGATTTGCTTTTCCGGCAAATTTGTATGATCTGCGCATGCTCTGTTACGCATGAGCTGTCCGTGGTACTGAAACAACAATCGCCGTTAATGTGAGAATTCTGTCTGATGCAGGCCTATGTTATGCTGTGCCTTAACACCTTATCTACTGTTTGGGTTCATCTGTAGTCGGCACTTTGTGCAATAAAATGATTTATTGTGCCGTGCGATACGGCCGATACGCATGTTTTGTCTTTATTGTTGTATTGTGTACAGCCTTCATAGAGCTCTGTTGGGAGAGCTTGTGTTATAGGCAGTGTTTTGCTGTCATGTCCTTTGTAATGCATAATGTTGCAAAGTAAAGTAGTCACTGTTTTTCCAGTTTGTCTATATTTGTCCTTTTTATAGTTCTACATTTTTACGAGTCCTTTTTCTGGGAAAAGATGGCCCATCCACTTTGCCACTGACACATAGTCTCAGGTTCATACAACAACAGCTGATCTGTGTAGATCTGCTGCAGAACATAAAAAATGAAAAACTGTCAGTTCCTAAAGATCCAGTGGACCTTGTGCGTAAATGCGCACCGCCTCTTTCTCAGTTTGCCGCCTAAGCAATGGTCCAGTCCTGATATACTGTTATAGGCGTACACGCATGTGTGTTAAAGCCAATGCTTCAGAAAGGTCTTAACATGTGCACGTGTAGACTGAAACAACCTAAATTGTCTCATCAGTCTCTCTTGGTAATACATGAACCGCTTTAATTGTGAAGCGAAGCGGCTGTCAAATTCAAAATTTGTCATCATAAACTAAATCATTATTTGTACATTGAGATGAGCGTGCACACAGGCGTTCGCTACGTTCGCTCGTGGCACGAATGACCCATCCCTATTTGATTTCCACAAACACTACACAGCATGTGCATGTACGCTCATGTAGAATTGTACTTAACAGTCACATGGGTCTTCATGTCACGTATTTGAGGCATAGTTCACGCAGCCGTCATGTAGGCGTATGAGCAACAACGCGTGTGCAACGCGTGTGCATCGCCTAAGTGATGCTCGCCTGTCCATTGAAAGCGAATGGAATTTACATGCACACGTTAGAGGTTTGATGTTATCGCATAGGCGCTGTACACGCATTTTAGTATAGTTCACTGCCATAAAATGCCCCTCATACACACACACACACACACACACCAACACACACACACACACACACCCTTGCATCCTGTCCACCGCTCAGTGCCAGAGAGAGGACTGTTGCCGGGATACAGAGGCGTCTGTTTCCTGATGGATCAGTCAAAAGGAAGAGACATAAAGCTTTCTGATCGAGCTGTCACTTACCACACACTCTGTTTCCTTTGATGTTACACCTCTGTGTGTGTTTCTGTGTGTGTGTCTGTGTGTGTTTCTTTGCAGGCACTAATGTGTGTTTGAGCACATTTGAACCAGTCCTGCACCTCCCTCCACCTCTCATTAGTCAAATGCCAAATACATAATTAACATTTATGCTATGTTCGCTGGCATTGTGAAACATAATTCTGCTGACATTTGCCACCAAAGTCAACATGTATTCAAGTGATTTTCTTTTGTTTGGCGTTTTCATGACTATTCCCCCTGTAAACTATGTTGGGAAGGGTGTGGTTACAATTTGAATGGTTACTGATCCTGGTTACCGATACAGTTCTTTAGCGGTGCTCTTAGTGGTTCTTTTTTAGTTATTTTTTAAAGGAAAGAAATAAAAATTGATGTTTCTCATAGCAGCAAAATTAATCATTGACTTAACCTTAGAGACAGAGTTAGTGAGATAAAAAGATGCAATGTGACGGTTATGTAGCCTAAATAAACGGGAAACCTATTCTCTTAATTTCTCCAATCCCAGAGCAGAAATGGAAATATTTGAGTTTCTTTATATATTATTATTATATTATAATTTAGCCCACAACCCAATTAATTCTGTTTTTTGGTGCTCACCCCTAAATAAACAGCGGATATGTCAGATAAAAGTGATTGAATACATCTGCTCCTTTTCTATCATGGAATGTGCATTACATTGTTATGGATTATAATTGAATCTGTTTGTGTTGGATGTGTACACTAAAGCAACTGATAAGTAATTGATGAAATCTAATGAATGCATGGAAAAACTGGGAGTGTTTTCATATAACATCAAAAATGCAAGATACAATGAACCCACTGTCAGTGCATAAAATATTTCAGATGGCTCTCAGACTGTCAGGCCTTGACTCTAAACTCCAACAGATGAATTACGGTGTTTATTTTGGAGTTTACTTGTAATCTAACCTGATCTCACTGGAGAGGGATGGAGGAAGAGGAAAGAGCGGATCGAGGGATAAGAGAAGGAGACGAGGTCTGCTGTTCTCATTTGTGAAAGTGATACAAGAACTTTTCGAGTGGAAAAGAAAATATATGCAAATATGCAAAAAGATATTTAATGTGCTTCACAGACGCACACAGAAAAAATACTTGTATTGTTTCAAACTCCTCCTGTGCCTGTGTTGTGTTTCTGCATCATACACTTTCCTCCCCATCTGTTGCTGTTAACCTGTGAAGCACTGAGAAGCTTACAGCACACACTCGTGGGCTGCGTTCTCGTTACTCTTCATCCAAATGTTTCACAGCTGACTTTAAGGTTCGATGAGGAGAGCAAAATAATTCCCAGTAAAAGTTTAAAAAGCTCTTTGCAGTTCTCAAGGTTTTTATCAAGCTGCAAAGTCAAAAATATTTTTTTTTCCCTTTGGAGTTTTAGCTGAATAAATGTACTGAATGTATTTTGATCTGAACTATTAGAGATCATTGGAAATAATATTTTCATTAGGTTGAAGGTCAAGCTTTCAGTGGGAGGATGTGCATATAATCAGACTCTCAGATGAAAGCAAAGACGGGCTCCAGCTTCCATCTTATCTCCAAATTAACAAGCACTCTCTTTCTTTGTAGAAAAGAGCAAAATAGTTTTTTTATGTGGGGAAGTTTGCCGTGCATGTTCAAGGATATCATGTGCATGTACGGTAACACAATGTCTAACAATCTAACAAAAAGCACAATGATTACAGTAAAAACAGCTAAAATCACACTGAAATCATATGTTAATAAAGCATGGCCTTCATGGTCGATCACTCTGTAACTTGAACAGAAAACATTTTTTTTACATCACAATCTTTGTGACAAAAGATAAAATGATTTTCGTCGGATTAGGTAAAATACGTTGTTATAGTTTTATAACCTGCTGAACAGTTCTTTCAGCATGAATCTATTACTTAAACTGGCCC
Organism: Centropristis striata; assembly: GCF_030273125.1. Taxonomy (NCBI): domain Eukaryota; kingdom Metazoa; phylum Chordata; class Actinopteri; order Perciformes; family Serranidae; genus Centropristis; species Centropristis striata. Next base: position 32,268,380 of record NC_081520.1, on the reverse strand, counting down.
TAAATTTTATTATCACACGATGATGAATATAAGAAATGTGTGAATAGACGTCAAGAAGCCTCATACAATGGATAAAAAGAAATAAAGAAAAGAAAATAAGCTAAGCTAACTAGGGATGGGAATAATTAATCGATGGTTGTTAATATTTTAGTCGATCACATGAAATCTGTTTTTTATTTTATTTTAATTTTATCTCTGACTGCGTATCAGTATCACTGAACTGAAACACGGCCGAGCGTTCAGTTCTGCGGCCGTACGTCAATAAACCAATTAACTGAGAATTAAGTTGGATAAAGCTACAGTTTAAGTTGCAATAACGATTATAAAACACACAGAAATACAAGATGACTAATTTGAGCAAAACTAGCTTACTGTATCAAACCTTGATAGCATCAATAGCTAGGTTTAATTTGATCCAAACTTATTTAAACACAACAAACACTTAAATATACAAGATAAATGTGAAAACTAACCTCATGCCTCTTTAGGGGCTAAAACATAAAACACTGAAATAAAAAAATAAAAAAAGTATTCGTTGTCAAAACAGGCTTTTGCATAGCACTGTATATATATCTTTTATTTTGCCCATCTATGCAGAGATTAATCGATTAATTGATCGTTAACGTTATAAATGCTCGAGTTGGCAGGCTCCTTTCAAACAGCCACCCCTGAAGCTAACATAATTTAAAAATAAAGAAATAAAAAAAAGACAATTATAAGCACACCAAATGAGCAAAAAAAACATGTCAAAAACTACTTAGATATCATGAATTAAATGTGATAATAAAATGTTGTGAAGATCTTAATAATATGCACTTTGGTATGTCATATCTGTCTACCATGATATGTGAGGTTATGTCAACGTCTTTCTGAATCCTAAAAGCACAAGTCACAGGCCTGTTGGTCTGAATGCTTTGTTAGAGATGTGTGTATCTTTATTTTTTGGCTCAGGTGGAAAGGTAAATAAAGCTTCTGTTTCTCACCAGTTGTTTGAAGATGTTGTGCTGAGTGTTTTTTGCTGTTTCTGTAGAAACGCTGTATGACGGGATGAGTCAGACTTGTGAGTAGGGAATTATGGAGCCGTCTTTTGTAGTGGAACAGGAGGGGGTCTTGCTAAATCTGCTCAGTTTTGGGACATTCTTCCAAACTGCAAGACATTTTGGGTGAATTTCAGGCAGAAATTCAGGGAGGGATTAGTGGAAAGACGGGATCAAAATGTTCCAACCAGATTCTGGGGTTGAATTTGTCTCGAAAATCTCCACGACTGCAGCGAAAAACCAAGCTGAGTGTAGCGCAGGCTGCTCTGATCCGAGGGTTAGTGTGACTCAGAGGTCAGTGTAATTCACTCCACTCATAGAGGAGCCGCTACTAATCTTTTACACCCACATAACCCCCACTCGCTTTTAGATCTCCGTGTGAAGGTGGCAGCTCCACAGAAAGCAAAATTAGGATCTGCAGAGCAAAGGCAGGAACAATCATTTACATAATAACTGTATCCATCAGAACGCTCCGGTGAAAGGAAGAAAAGAGCGTGCTGATTGATTCCTCCCTGTGCCTTGATTTCTCTTTGTTTGACTGACATTCACACACACACACCTTACACCTTATTATGCTAAGTATAACCTGTCATAATGGGATTCATCATTCCACCACCCGGTCCATACATTTCTTCTATCTCGTTCTCTGCAATTCAGACTGTTCCCAAGGTGACGGCAATTTTTACTTCCCTATTGGCCGTTTCTACGGTTACCAAGCGATGACAAACTCTAACATGTGTTTTTTTTTCTATCACAACTCCCCCCCAGTCCCTCCTTACTCTCTACTGGTATCATTATTTTGTTGCGGGAAAGAAAAAAGGGGAGTTTTTTTTTCCTTAAACAGACATTTTAGCTGGGTTTTATCACACCGTTTAGCTGACGCACTTCCAGTAGGAGCTAACAGCATAACAGCACTTTGAGTTGCCTTGAAACACACCAGTAAGAGTACAGCAAAACAGTACGCAGGCAGATAGGAGTCAGTTAAAATATCAGACACACAGCAGTCGCCCTGAACAGCAGGTTGAGAAGTGAGGACTCTCACTTTCGTGCATCACTGTTTCTAAACGATGTCACTTCCAGTAGTCACGTGGTGCTTGTAACTACTTCATTTCCAGCAATTACATGCATTTATTGACTTTTTAAACTGTCTTTTATACATATTATTTTTATTATCATAACGTCTGACCAGGACGTTTTTTGCCCTAACTTTAGATCAGTGGTTTTGTAGCCTGAATTCAACGAAACTGCAGCCTTTTAAAAAAAACTGCAAACTCATGTGTATGTGTAATAACATGTGCGCTACTCATAGAAGCGATCGGCTCTGTTCCAGCGAAATGCTCATATGAGTGGTTATGGGTGACATTGACAGATTACCTATTCACAGGGAAAGCTTTTGGCAGTGCACCAGTTGCTTCCTTTAGCACAGTAGTTAACTAGTTAACAGTCAAGTTCAATTGACAACTTGTTGTGTTAATAATCTGTATCTTTTTAAAGATGCATTTTGTCAGAACATAAAGTTATAAATCAAGACATGAAAATGGCATTGCCTTATGTTCTTAGAAAACAAATTGTGACACCATGAGACAGGAAAATCTCTTGTCCAATCAAAGCAAATTAGATGATTGAAAAGTCACAGTACTTTATCAAATCAATGTAAAAAAAACATTTGCTCATGGACTTGGAGTGGTCTAATAAACCCACAGATGTCAAAAAAGAAAACTGATGGAGGACAAATTCATCATTATGCGCTGTATACCAGCATATCACTATTTTCTGGGTAAATTTCACATGACTGTTGCTTTTTTAATCATGAATATTTCATGATACAGATTTGAAAAGTTTTCCGGACCTTTAAAATTGGCTTTTGAATCAGGATTCAACACCAAACTGACAATATCAATAAAATACCCGAAGTTATAACACACAAGAGTGAATTTGCAAGTTATACAGAAGTCCCAGCTCCATTTCGAAGTAAAAGTTAGTGAGTAGAGTGTGTCCTTCCAACAGGTTTGCTCTGCTTTGTGCATTAGAAGTAAAGTGTTATTCGCCAAAATGTGCGAATTGGCTGTTTGTTATTATTGGATTAAGCAGAAGCAGAACATCCACTGTAACCCACCGTACCCAGCACATCGTTTTTTTGAATGTCACATTCCTGCCTCAGTCTGATAATCAAGTACACCTCATCTGTGTGTACGTGTGTGTGTGCAGGTACACTATCCAAACATTGTGCAGATTTTTAACAGTGGATCTTTTGTATTGTCCATGAAAATCTCTCATCAAACCACAAACAACCCGACGCTCCTCTCCTCTCTCCCTGATCCTCCTCTCCTCCATCCCTCTCTTGCACTCTCGTGCGCCCACTCACTGCCACTCACACTGATAGACACGGAAAAGCACACAAAATGAATTGAAATGAAATATAAAATGATGAGAGGATGAGTTGAATAATCACTCTTGTTTGCAACAAAGTAGCATAATTCTCATGTAGCTAATTCAAATGATCTGGTCGTATCAGCCCCGGACACTCGGCTTGTTTTTCCTTTATGTTCCCCGCGGCAATGACACATCTTTGCCTTTCTCCAAAAACTCGCTCTTTCTCTCTCACAAACAGACACAAATACAGAAAGACAAAACACTTTCACACTCCCTAAGGCCTTCCTCAAGCAAAGTACACAGCTCATTCAGCCCTGACCTTCCTCTCCCTTGCTCTTACAATATCTTTTTTCAGTATCTTTATTCAGTCTCTGCAGGTAAAAGCATGTGTAGCAACATAAAGACTCACAATACAAGCAGAGAGAGAGAGAGAAAGAGAGAGAGTTCGCTCCTTGCTTGTTTTGGGGTGGAGTTTGTGTCTACTGCTGGCGTATTTTCACGCCTACATGCCCTTTGTTTGAAGACGAATGTGCTGATCTCGTCCCCACAATTTACTGTGAGCTGCAGTTTTACTTTCACTTTGATCAGTGTCAGCATGTATCATTACGGCACAGTGAACAATGTACCCCGAGGTTAGAAGACTATTAAGAATCTGACAAAATAATTACATTGTAATTTCCCTCAAAACTGATGCCCACATTTTGTCAAACAGTTTTCTAGTCACACAGAGGTTTTTTATTCACCTTGCCTTCAGTTATGCCACAAACTGTGTCCACTCATTTTATTTTATGGATTGTTTGTGTCTGAGAAGTTGGAAACAGATCAGTAATGACATCTGAAGTGTCAGAAAAAACAAGGAACCATCAGAGATATTAACAGCACTGAAACACAAGTCACACATCAGTGTCTTTGGCTGGAGCCTCCATAAGTATAAGTCAGGCGTCAACCTCCGGGTCTGAGCAGGGAGGCAAACCAGGAAGTGCCTTAAGCTGCATTCTACCAAAAATTCCAGCAGGGGGCGCTAAGCGCTGCTGCAAAAAAATTTCTTTCCATTAATTTCAATGCAAAATGAGAAAACTTCTCACTTGATTTATTACCTCAGAATTTTTAGAACACATAGAACACTATGCCACAGATGTCAATAGTTCTAATAATGGCCCCATTTAGAAGAAAATAGAAGATAAAGAATCGTATGATTTGGGGCGTGGCTACCTTTGATTGACAGGTCGCTAACAAGGCGAGCCGTCATCAGGAGAAGCAGAACAATGCGTATCCACGGCAACGTGTCAATAAAGTTATACATAACGTTAGATATACAAAAGGACGTTGACCGGTTTGGTCTCATAACTTTGACCCTTTCAAAGTGTTTTCACTTAATGACGGTTAAGTTTGAAAGTTTTGTTCTGTAAAAATGTCTTGTTCAGTGTTTGGTTGGACTAACAGACACTCCAAGGAGTTGCTGTTCAGTTTTCTGAGGTAAGTAACATTTTGTTTTTGTTTTTTGCCAAAATTAACATCCCAGTTAATGCTCCAGTTAATGCTAACATGAATTAGCAGCGACTTCTCTCAGTCAGGTTGAGGTGTAGAGAGGCGTGTAGTCAGTGATCAGATCCCTCTCGCTCCTCCACAGTCCAGATATGGTCTGCTCCCCGTATCGGAAACAAGATGGCGATGCAAGATGGCGACGAGTGTCACGTTGAACTCGAGGCTTCCAACCAGCAGTCCACAAACCAATGGGTGATGTCACGGTCACTACGTCCATTATTTATATACAGTCTATGCTATAAGTAAGTTTATAACTGTTCATAAAGTTTTTCTTTCTTTGCAAATACAGCCCTGTCAATGCTGAAGTGCAATAAACCTGCATTCTTTCCATTGACTCCAAAAAGGAGTCCAATATAAAAGTCGATGAGAAAATGACCCTACTTCTCCCTTGATTTGTTACCTCAGAAAACATCTCATAATTTAGTCTCAATCACAAGTTTGAAGTCTTCTTCAATGAAGCATGATGTTTATTTTGTAAATTAGGGTCCTCCCCAAAATTTTGGTCAGCTAAAAAAATGTATTTTTCAGTGTACTAAATGATTAAAAACACCAGATTTAATAAGAAAAATGTTGGATCTTTAATCTCTGCTTCAAATTAGAATAAAATGTCATCAAATTTATCATGAAAGAAATCAAAATTGACAGTATCTATTCTTACAATTTGCCCATATAACAGTTAAATATACCACCACGCAATCGTCTTAAGAAGTTTAGGAATCTAAACTTTCTATCTTGAACTTTTTTGGTCCATTTAACTGCTTTTTCAGAGTACAAGGCCCCCCAATAGCAGTTAAATGAACCCCAGCGAAATCTCATCATCTGTCTTTTTTGCTCCCTCCTAAAACAGCTGCATCTCCCCATGATCTCCCAGTGAGGGGTGGACAGACGCACTATAAAAGTGAAGTGAGACGCAGAGCGATAACAGAGAAACAGAAAAGTGAAGCAGAAGAAGAGTTTGTCGAGGAAGACGAGGGAAGTGGAGAGAGATTGGCAGGTAGGAAGAGGGTCAATAATGCTGGCAGAGACAATAGGGGAGATCAAACGGCTCAGCATCGTCTGAAAAGCAGTGAGGATTTAATTTCCTGGTCAAACACGCATGGAGACATTTAGTTGTCTGAGGGCGAGGGCGTCGCGCCACTAATATTGTTTTATCAGCCTCAATAACCAAAACAAACACACATTATCCCACCGGAGCCTCTGTTAGGGACTCATCAGCACACACCCAAATGTAGAAATGAACTTAATACACACTGCTTTCTCTCTCTTTACACACACACACACACACACACACATTGAGGCTCTGCATCACTTACCCCTCTTTTCTAGTGCAAACTGACAATTTGGCTCTGTCATTTCCATGGTAACGCAGAAGAGGATTGCCTGTGGAGGCATGTCGACATATCTAAATATACTCTCTCTCTCTCTCTCTCTCTCTCTCTCTCTCTCTCTCTCACACACGCACACACACGCACGCACATACATACACACACGCGCGTGTGCGTGCGCACGTTTGCTGCACATAGTGGTCCATGAGTAGATGTAGAGATTTTTCCTCTCAAACAAAGACGAGACAACTGATGGATGTCAAAAATCATCTTTTTTGACTCACTTGTAACATCTCTATTATTTGTATTGTACGTTTCAATCAGTGTTTGTGTGTGTGTATGTGTGTGTGTGTTTGTGTGTGTGTGTGTGTGTGTGTGTGTGTGTGTGCATGTGCGTGTGTGTTTGAGAGCAGGCAGTATCAGTGGTGTCTTATTAGGAAAGGTCACTTTCTTGTTTGTCATTCAGACAGAACTCCCAATTGCAAACTGAAAATTTAATTTGAAAGGTTCTTCCAGCATGTCGTGTAAACTTGGTCTACCTGCAGAGTCCCAATTAACTCGCCGTAAATGGAAAAAGCTGCATGCCGTAAGGTCTTCTTTGTGTCTAAAATTGCAATATTTCTTCAGCAGCTGACTTGTTATTGTTTCAGTGTAACATTCGTCTTTGAAATCTGAGATGTGTTCCACAGACCATCACCCCACTGGGCAGCTTTAAAGACACACTGTGATTTATCTGCCTCCTACTAATCAAATAAAACAGGGTCGGACACAGAGAGAGACATGGACATGTGATAACAGCTTGACATCCAAACAAAAACAACACAGCACCACCTCCTCCTGTGTCCGTCTTTCTTTCTGGTTCTGTCCTCTGTACATAACCTCAACCTTCTTCTCTCCGTCTGTCTTTGACTTGAATTAAACAGTCAGTCTCGCCCCCGAGGGGCCGACTTAACCTCTCCTCTTTCCTCCTTTCTCTACGATCCTCCTCCTCTCCTCCTGCTTTCACCGAATACCAAGTAAGAAATGAGTAATGTCCAAAACATAGCTTGCAATTAAGGCTGGGCGATATGGATCAAAAGTCATATCGATATACAATATATATCCTGATATTTTTATCGCAAAGTGAGAGCAAATGTTCAGTCAAAGTCAAAGTCAAATATGACATGTCAAAAGTAGTTTTGTTGAAACCATTTACACTACAGGCCAAACGTTTGGAAGCAAGATCAAATATGTATTAAATAAGATCATAGTTTCACTGCAATACTTTGCAACAAAATAAACGTGATTATTAAATAAAGAGTCACTTATTAGAACACGTTTTTACTATAATTATCAGGACTTTGGGTTTTTTTGAGTGTTGAGCTCCAAGTGCACATTTAAATAAAATATATATATCTTAAATGAAAATAGCCTATGAAATACAATAGGCCAATCTTTTCTGAAATAAATATATTCATATGAGAATAACAAACATTACAAAAGAACTAAATATGACGAACCCTAGTAAGGGCAACATGTATATATAAAGCAGCTTGCCTAGATCAAGGAGTACAGCACAATTTGAACTATATCGACATATATGTGCGATATGGTCTAGTTCCATATCATATTTAAAAATATAGTGATATATTTTTTTATATCTATCTCCCAGCCCTACTTGCAATATGTTATAAGTTTATGTTTTAATACATAGTTAATTCGGGTGCATAATGTGAGTTAAAGGTGGTGCAGAGAAGTCAGTGTCAGATGTGCAGTAATAGTGTGCCCTACATTTAAACCACTGTGTGAGCGGGCAGGTTGAAAGAAAGTTATACAATCAGTGTCACAGAATAATGATTGCCTGAAAGGCAATTTCAATTTCTACTTTCACTTCAGCCTCAAATGCATAACTTGGGCATTAAATGATTCAGTCTGGCTAACGTCCTGCTTTCTTTGCAGTCTGAGAGAGAGAGAGAGAGAGAGAGAGAGAGAGAGAGACTGCTTCTTAGTCACAGACATCGGACACATAATTGGGAAGTAAAGATATTAGATTTGGGTGCTTTTAATCCCTTTAGAATTACTCTTAATTGTCTGGCTATTGAGTGGGAGGTTTTTATTCTGATCAGAGGGGATCTGTTACAAAGCATTGAGCCGTGTGTTGAGAGAGAGAGGTGTGTACACAAGGTGTGGTATTACTGAGATAGGAGAGTGGAAAAAGAACAATATTAACATTAATTTGGTATTTATCCATAGTCAGTGTTTTACCTACAGCAGATGGCAGTTGGAACATATTTAAGCTGCCAGACTGAAGACTTTCCTGTTTGCCACTGCCTTTCAGTAATACTGCAGTGTAACTTTTATTCCTTTGATAGTTGATATTTTAAAACAATATTTTATGAGCGCGCTTTCAATTTTAAAATTGTATGAACTTTTATTTTTATTTATTTATTTTGTTCTGAAAATCACTGTATTTTCTATGGTGAAGTTCTGGCAACTACAGCTGCCGGTATTTTACCGTAAATTAAATTTAAAAAAAAATCCTGCTGCATCAGTGCAGCTACTGTGTTGGTACTCCTGACTGTTTCTTTAAACTGGGGGTAATAAGTTTCTCTTCAGACAACTTTTTAAAAAAATCCAAGCTACCTCTTTAAAACTGTCATGTACACAGGTAAATGTACCTGCTGAGGCGGAATGGCACAATTTCTGCTGCTTTTCAACCATATAATTTGTTTTTCTTTTGAGTTGGTATAATGAAGGTATCGCCACTGGAACCCAGGAACCATTTAAAACAAACTGACACAGTGTCATTAGTCATGTTCTCACTTTTGCATGTATATCTGTTTGTGTGTGTGTGTGTGTGTGTGTGACAGGCGGCAGCTGTGGCGTCTGTTAGCGCTCCCTGTGATTAAATCATAAATAATTAAAGCTTTGAAAGAGACAGAAAGCGAGAGGGAGGAAGAGAGGGAGAGAAAGAAGAAGAGGGAAGACAGGCGTGAGTATAATTACGTTCTCTGGGGGTGTTCATTTGATTGTTTAAACAAGCCCTGAGCTAATGCATTTGTGAGTTCAGATAGATCGTTAGGCTAAGGTACGTTCCATGTCACTCTCTTTTTTTTCTTCCTTTCTTAAGTAAATCAAAGCCTGACTAATGCTTCAGGCAGAGACAAGAGTGATTGAGTGTGTGCAACTGAAAACATGTAATGAACAGTGGAATGAACTTGCCAAATCTAATGTTTCTGTTTTTCTCTTTGAGTAACTCTTAAAGCTGCTTTGTTTCTGCGGCGCCGTTCAGTTTGCAGATCCGTGGTCCTAATGAAAACACAGAAACATTAATAGTAGGTGTATGGATGCTTGTGCCAGTCAAACCACGGTGAAAGTACAAAACTCGGCATAACACACAGTTGTGTAACAGCGACCCCCTTCATGTCTCTCTTTCCGCTCACCTCCCACATCACCACTTCATCTGAGGAACAAGCGTCACAGCTTTGGATGTAGCTGTCTAATGTTCAATATTTTATCCAGTATACAAATGCTCCAGCACCGGCAGTGTCTCTCGTCTTTCCACGAAGTTCCACCGATGTGACAATTCTCTCTCATCTCCCCCACATTTACTATCTCCTTTTTAGTGTCTTTTGTGATGCAAAATTTCACATATACAAGCAACACTCTTTCTGTGCACCTTCGTCTCGTCTCTGGTACCTCGCTGACTGTGCAGAAAGGCAAGGTGCTTGCCACTTTACATCGCTTTGCTCCGTGTCTTCTTTTTCAACTATACTCCTGCACCTTCTCTCTGCAGCCCTGCCTCCTCCACGCCTCACTCTTCTGCTCTCCATTTTCTCCCTGTCATTCATCTCTCTTCATCCTCTGCTTGTTCTGTCCTTCCTCGTCTCTTCATCTCTCCCCTTGTCTCAGTCGGTGCTTTGATTCTCTGTAATTACTGCCATTACCTCTGAGGTGTACATTTATTCCTGCAGGGAAATCCACTTTCAGCTACTTGAATGTGTGTGTGTGTGTGTGTGTGTGTGTGTGTGTGTGTGTGTGTGTGTGTGTGTGTGTGTGTGTGCTTATGTGACAATACAGTTCTCTGTTGTGTATATAATATAATTGCTAGTTTAAAAAGTTCTGCAGCAAATCCCTCCTTTAATTCATAAGCTGCACACATGATCTCAATCCATCCCTATAGCAAGACCAGATTTTTTAAATGTTTGTTAAACTTCCACATAGAAATAAATACACATCAATCCATTAATCTTAAAAGTGTTTCTTCCATCACTCTCTACCTCCCCTGCTGGCACGTTTGTATTATTCATCCATAGCAACACATACAGCAGTTATCTAATTGTTTGCGCTTTGAAAGGTCAGTGGCAAACAAGGTCAAAGCCAAAGAATTTCAACGACGCCAAGGGTAGCGCTTCTTCCTTTTGGGCATCACCGCTCTTGCGATAGAAAAACACTGGCACAGCCAACGCAGAGTGGTCTTACTTCTGATCACGTGTGGGGGGTTTAACTTGGAAAAACAACAATATCTACAACCAGGTCCGCTGACAAGGGGGACAAACAGAATTGGGCCCTCTAGTATCTAGTACTTTGTCAAAATGGGACTGTTTGTGAAAAATGTTTAGATTTATCATTAAAGCTTCCTGCATTTATCTTCATTATTCTCCACAACAAAGTGATGGAAAACCTTTAATTTCCCCCAATGTATGAAATGGTTTGGTCCACAATAATAGTACGTAAGGTCAAACGTTTGCATAGACCGCTGAAACAAAAGAGTGTCTAAAGGGCTGGTTCTGTGGTTGGACACACTGGAGGAGGTGGTGGAGAGATGCACAGGCCATCTTGAAATACCTGGATCATCAGCTACACAAAACCTTTATGGACCAAAAAAACAGCAGTGGACGACTCCTCTCTCTCCGTTGCAGGATGGAGAGATTCAAAAGATCCTAACAGACTAACTGAATTTCCCCTCGGGGATAAATAAAGTCATTTTGAATTTTGAATTTGGATTTGACCCGGCCCCTCCTCCTCCTCCAGGAGTTCACTGTTAAAATGGCCAGTCGGATGAAGTCAGGTGCAGAGAAAAGAAAAGAAAAAACTAGAAAAAAAGAAAGCCTAAACAGACAGAAGAGGGCACTTAAAAAGATGTTGAAGGAGCTGGAACTGTAATCACGCAGCAGCTGCAGGTGTTAACTTAGAGTCAGGTAAGAGACAATCAACACAGTTAACTCGTGCACTCAGCATAAACTTCATTGTCATTTAGCTTGTATCAAAACATAACACCACACGTCCTCTCTGACATAAAGCGTTCTATATAGCTGCATTAGAGAGGATGATGACATGTGGAGGAGAGGCTCAGGCAGGGGACGTGACTGTGAGACCCGCAAAGGGGAGCAGGAGGGGCTCGCTCCCCCGAAGGACGTCGCATGAGCAATCAGACAGAAGGAAAAGAAAATGCAAGCCCGTCAGATGACGAGGCACCCAATGCAAAGGAAGGAGATTGTGATTTGGTGATCCAGCGTTTTGGCCAGTTCAAATGACAGATTCTGAGGGTGAACGTGGTGCGTTTTATGGCACAACAAGCTCCTTTTTCAGAAATAGCAGAAGGCAAAATGTGTGACCTGTTTGGATAATTTGGGACACAGTGTAGGTATTTGCTTTCAACCTTAATGACATTTCGAGGATTATTTTGAAATGATTTATTATTCTTCTCTAACCATCTGAGAGAATCTTGTCCCGGGCCCAAACACCTCTGTCAGCAGGCCTGTCTACAACAATATAACAACATCTTCCCACATACTTTTGTCACAATTATATAGCCTATGTATCAAATTACCTGTTGCTTCATCAGACTAGAATTTCAATCTATAAAGATTGTGCAAAACTTTTAATCGAATGGCTTTGTTTTCTAAAACATCAATTTTCCGCTTTCAACATGGTTTCCTAATTTGTGCATGGCAATGATGGTACTGTAAGGTAAGGGAAAGACTGTGATAAAGTTATTATAAGGCTTTTACACTCCAGGTAAAGATGGTGGTAATGGTTAGTCCAATAACCATCACAGTAAATGTGTGAAAATATGAAAGGGGTTTTGTCGGCAATAATTCATTAAGGAGGTGAGGTTTTTTTTTTAATTGTTTTTACAAAAGCAATCATGAGGAAAGACAATTTCAAACAAAATGCAGCAAAAGCAAACAAAATGAACTGAAGCGGAAAAAAATAATTTCAGAGACGGAGAGACAGTAGTGATGGACGGAACAAAAGACTTGAGATTGTCTTTGAGAGCGCCGAACAAAGAGCGAACAAACAGAAACACACTGATACTTAGATCATCAAATTAGTTTTTCTGAGCCACCGGTTGTTCCTGAAGCAGGGAGTTCACACACACACACACACACACACACACACACACACACACACACAGGCAACATGTCTTATCTGTCAGGTTGGGAGTGAACGCACCCAAAAGGGACTCAAGTTATCGTCCAGGAACCTAGACAGAGAAATATATCACTAAGTGCTTCATCTCCCTGCTGGTGATGCCGACAGAAGATACAGGGAAAAGTAATCGAGGCCCAGTAGCTCTGATATGAGCAGTCACTGGGGAGCCGAGCTGGAGGTGAAACTTTGCCTGTTTCAATCTTACAGACAGACATTACAAGCTGCTCCCTGAGGAGGGCCATTTTATGGTTCCATTGGTTCGTAAGAGACAGAAAAAGAGAAAATGAGAGAGAAGACAGGGGAAGAGCAAAGCTGATATTCAGTTTCCAGGAGAGAAAAAAAAGAGATATAAAGAGTCATAATGACACGTTGGTCCATTAACTACAAATCACCAATATTTTACATTACTGCCAAGCATACCATAACATTTCTGATTGATTTTCCAGCTTTCAGGGAGCAGTTGGTTTCCTTTTATTTCAGCACTATCAACCTGCAAAGGCTTGAAACTATCAAAGGAAATCTTTTATGTTGGCGAAATTATAACTTGAAGTGACAGTCTATAGAAAACAATTTTCTTTTAGAGTGAAAGGATATTGTTTTATGTAAAAAGTTTGTAGTATGTTTGTGAGAGGAATTCATGGTTGTTACAATCGATTTAAAAACTGACAAAATTGTTAAAAGTTGTAATAGGCCATTTAAAGTGTATTCTTATGTGGAAGTCTAACAGTACACATCAGTGAGGGTAGACTATGGGATGTGCAGAGGCATTAAAGATGTTTTAAAATTGACCAATAAAATGTCTTTGGGGTTATTTATTACATGGTGCTTCACAGGGATGCCACTGTGGAAATTTTGCACCTGCAAATAAACTTGTGACAACGGTGATTGTGCAAAATAAAAAAAAAATGCCATAAAGGCTCTTTTTTTATTTGCTTTTACACTAAATCATCGTTTGAACCCTGTGCATGATGATTTTTTTTATGGCTGTATGTGGGTGTTGATATAGGAAAATGAGCTAGATGTAATTTATTTTCCTTAAAAAAGACCTCGATAACAGCTGGGGCAATGGGCAGGTGGTTTAATTGGTTTATACCTGAACACTGTGTGAGACCCGAACTACCACTCTGAGCCTCATGCTTATTAATTGCAGTGTGGCAGGAGGGAATATCACTTTATTATTCCTCTGGTGAAATCTGGGCTATATAAATCATAAAAAAAACATCACCGGTTGAGATATATGTCATGAAACGGCTCCATTCTTAATTGTTTTATGGACGACTGATGACAGATTGTGTAAATTTTCTTCGGCTTCTGAAGTCAGCTCCACTGTTATTTGTTATCTTTGTTGCCAAAACGTATGAATTTATTATTTTTATTGATGTATTAACTGAAATGCATTTCTGCAACTGTTGAAGCTATTGTTTATGGCAAACAATTATGCAAGCTGACAGAAAGCAGGCTGCACAATGTATATTTACACTGTTTAATTTTTACAGTGTGACCCATGAGACTGAAAGTAATCCATTAAATGTCTCTATTCGACCCCTTTTGCACTTCAATCAATAAACAAATACAGACAGTGAGAAGAAAAGTGTAAAATCTGCTCACTCATTATAATAAGGCAGTTGAACTCTTCAATATTAGATGTCAAAATGCCAGCGAGGCTGTAAAGTAACTGGCAAAAAAATAAAATGAAGCTGATTAAATCCAGTGTGATGGATTACCTATCTGAGGCAAGTTTCTCTGAGAGTTGATTTTCATACTATGCCAGCAGGAACTGAAACCAGTGGCTGCCTGGAAGGAACTAAATCAATCTTGTATGCTTTAAAAAAATAAAGTACATGTCGTCTGCTCTGCACTTAGTTGAACAAAATGCTTAAAACCACCTGATGTTCTTTTCTAGAGTAGTGCCATTAACTCAATACAATAAAGCACATAAAACATTATATAAGAAATCATTTTCCAACCTATGTGCCTTACTTTATCAGCACGTCTGTATAGATGCACTATGATGGATTTTAATCTGCATTCATCTCATTTGTTTGATCATAAAGATCCTCTTCTAAAGGATTCCAAGTTACTTTCTGTTCTACTTTTTTCTTGTTAAAAAGAACCATGAAGTTAAGAAAAAAAGAGCCAATATTCTTTGCTATACTTTCATTGTTGTTGCTTTACATCTTCTTCTTTACTCTCCCGTCCTCTTTCTAGAGGTGTGAATCCCTAGAGGCCCCACGATACGATTTTTATCCCAATACTTGAGTCACGATACGATATTGTTGCGATTTTAAGCATTTTGCGATATGGTGAGTATTGCGATACAAAACATTGCGATTTAACTGTTTTACTGCATTTTGTGTCAACAAATGTTTTGTCCAATCAGAGAACATTCTCAGTCTATTCATCTCACTTTAGTCTTTGTAATTCTCCACAATGAGAGTCAAACCCACAGACTGAGCAACAAAGTATTCAGTCAAACTGAACTCAACTGATATCAAACATGTATGGACGACAACAACTGCAGCATTTTATCAAACTTTCCTCAACTTTAAGCTTCACTGCTCTGATTTTTGTTTTGATCTCCAGTATCTACATTATATTCCTAAAAGTGAGTCCGCTACAGCCTCCAGAAAAAAAAAAACGGAACTCTGAATATCGATACTTGGCGGCCATGAATTGATATAATAATGTCACGCAAAATATTGCGATATTATGCTGTATCATTTTTTTCCCCACCCTCTACATTTTTTCTTCATCCCTCGCTCCTCACACCTGCTGCCACCTGTCCCTCCTTCTTCCTCGCTCTCTTTCTCCCACTGTGAGAGAAACTGACTTAATGTGGCAACATGGCCAGATCGCTGCACCACCCTCACCAGATCGGCGAAGACCACCTCTACTAAAGACCTCGTTAGCTTGGCAAAACACACACACACACACACGCACACGCACACACACACACACACACACACACACACACACACACACACACACACACACACAAATAGATACTCCGATACACCCTGCAGTGCTCCAGGCAGAAACACTGATGTTTTATTTATGTTTCACCCTAGTGTATAGTCATATGTGAATATATGCTTGTGTTTGCATGCTCTCTGCATGTGTGTGTTTGTCTGTGAGAGTGTGCATTTTGTTAGTTTATGAAAAATGTGTTAGTGTGTCTTTTTATAACCTCTGTGTATCGCTAGGGAATGCCTTCACACCCTCGGCCCCGACAGATGCTGTGGCAGCTACTGTTGCGCTCTCGCTCGCTCCTGGCCTGCAGCCCACTCACAGACAAACACCACCACAATGTACTGCACAATGATACACATACACACCTCATTGGTGCCTCATAATTCATACGGCCATAGCCGGAGGGATAGACTGGGGATCGAGGAGGCAGGGAAAGGAAAGAAAGGGATAAGAGAAAATGGAGTGAGGTTATTAAAGACAGATGTATTTACTGATATGTAATTGCCACCTGAGGTTCCACTTTATCGATCTGCCCTCCTGTCTCCCTCCTTACTTCTCCCACTCCTCTCCTCCTTCCCTTTTTCTCTCTCTTCCATGTCTGACTTGTGGTGTCAGATCCCTCATCCATATTCAGCGCTGAGGCCATCTGTGTGCCTCCAATATGCATGGACCAGCCTGCCGGAGTCTCACTGCCAAACCAACGGCCAGCCAGTGTTGAAAGCGAATGCTGGTGTCGTTCGAGTTAAAGTACAGCGCGTTTACTTCTGTCTATGCATTTTGCAACGCGTGTCACATGCAATTATTCGCATTACGCTGCTTTTGTCAAAGCCAGCTGGAAATGATTGTAGCTGGCCCCCCTTCAGGCTGACGGAGACGCCCTGAAATACGATGTGACTAAATCTCTAAAAGTGATGTGTGATTTCTTAGCGGACACTCGTGTCAGTTGGTGGTGTCAGAGAGGACGACGGCAGCGATTGGTATAAAGTTTTGTTCACATTCTATGTTTACTGACATCAGCCTGCGGCGCCTTTCATTTAGTCAAAGAAATATTGTTTGCTTAAGTGAGAGGTTGCCTTAAGAAAACAACTCAGATGCAACAAAATGATCAGCTTTTTGTGAATGCTACTAATCAGAGCCTTTAGAAGTTGGACTGTGTTTATCATTGTGCTCTGCGTTTCATTACTGGCTTGAGAAATCACATACATTATTGTACTTTGTATGCCACGGCTGAAATGCCATCTTTGTGTGTTCGAAGGCTCTCTCATTAGTTAGTTTTTTGCCATAAATCTATTCTTGGGCTGCTTCCCTCATACCTGTGTACATACATGTGAGGACTTGAAACTGTCTGAACTGATCACAATCAGTGAATTTAAATCAAAGAAGGACAAAAAAACCTCTTCCCTTGGTCGGTGTGAATGCTCCTTATAAGTCGCTACTGAGCCCCTTTAGTGTTTAGTGATGGCTGTATTTGTATTTAATTGTTTATGATAACTGTGTTTAAATGTTGTAACCTGTCTTTTTTTACGTTGCTTTCTTGACCAGGTCTCTCTTTGAAAAAGAGATATTTTTAATCTCAATGAGACTTTTACCTGGTTAAATAAAGGATATATATATGTAAAATAAACTTCAGAGCAGGGACGAATGACGAAACACAGGCGATTTTCTGTTTCTGATATAAAACATAATAGAGGACGATGCTCCTTGTGAATGAAGGGAAACAAGAACTGATATCTCCAGTGATTCTGCAAGCTCCAGCAAATCTAAATGAGTGATCTAGATACCCCAACAGCTGGCGTTAAATCACTCTCCGTGCTAGAGAACCACAACAGTAGCCTGCCTTCGCTCTCTTCCACAGCATCAGACAATAAAGACGCATGCACACACACATCCTACAAACCAGTTGCAGAACAGATGCCTGAGTGCAGGACCTCATGGGAGTTTGTGTGCTATTTTCTAAAAAATCTGGGAAGAAAAAGAGCATTTCTCTTCTGCCTCTATGCTTGTGTTGTTCTCCAGCCATCTCTTCTTCCACACCGTTAACATATCAGTTGATTTCCACTTTTCAACTCTCCTCGTCCCTTCTAACTTTTCCCCTTCGTCCTTTTCACTCTTCTTGTTCGGCTCTCCCTCGATTTTTTCCCTCTCTCCATCTCTCAGCCAGTTCAACACGTACCCACTCTTCTTGTTATGAAGCCAATTAGTGTAACTGAAATAGTTTCCATGGCGACAGAGGTGCTAATAATAACAGACACCCCCACAGCAAGGGCTGGTGAAGAACACACTCCACACACACATGCACACAGACGTTGCATGAAGAGGAACATACAGTACATAACAAAGACAGGCCTTTCATTAATTTATTATATGTACAGTAGGTGTATATCTGCAACTTGAGGCCTGTATGATTAAATAAAATGGTAAAAATACATTCAAACATGATTTCTAGGAGCTGAGTGATTGAAGGGAAGCAGATGCGGAGTAGTGTGTAGCGTAACATGTACATTGATTTTTATCTGTGTTGATTTGATGTTGAGCATGGGAATAAATTCACTGCTCAGACACATATATATTATTATTTATATAACTTCTGGAGGAACAATCCTTTCTTCAGAGACTATTCATTAAATTTAATTAGATGTGAAAATCACATTGTGGACCAAGGCTTCATCCGTTAACTCCAGTGCTGATTGCCTTAAGCACACAAAGCTGAATTCAAAGAACTGCTGCTGACATACGCCGAGCATTCACATCGCTTCACATATGCTGTTAGTTATGAAGTTGCACTTCAAGACACATAAAAGGCACCTAAGATGCCCAAAGGGGGGCTATTAGGTTTTCCCTTATTTTCTGTCATATATATAATTTCACAGTTTCAAATGTTTGTATTAAAAGGTGGCTAAAGTTTCAAATAATGCAGAAGACCAAGAAATGCTGACTTATCAGAGATGATTGGCCTTTTTTTTAGAGGGGGGCTTAAAGAGACACAACAGAGTGTCTCAGACAGACAGTGAAGCAGCCATGGACAGTATGAGAGATTTTTTGGGAATTATCATCAAAACATATAAACATGTTCTAGTAGAAACCCAAAATTCTAGTATGAACTTAAAAATTAGCATAAAAGGTCCCTCAAACATTCTGTTCCTGGGTGAAAAGACAAGATCTACAACCTAAACGACAGAATTGTTCGTGTGTTAGTACCACCTATTACGACACGTATGTACTTACCGCGGCGTGTTATAAAATTAGCACATGCATAAAAAACATAACTTACATTAAAAATCATTTACTTTTGTTTTTACACGCAAACCCCCTCTTATGGGTGAACAGCCTGTCCTGTCAAAAATGTCGATATAGGTCATGTATAAAGGGAGCGAAAAACAAATTTCACCATCATCTGTAATGTCATCTTGCTGACGTAATAGTGATTGACAGCCAAATTAAGTTTAAAACTCTGGATTCCCAGTCTTGTTGTGGATGGATCAAACAAGCAATGGACTTACACCCGGGAGAGCAGGGTTCACGTCCCATAAGAAAACAACAGTAAACCTTTTTTAAGTCACATGAATCACGTTTTTGAACATAAGCTACGTTTTTTGTCTTTTGTGACTAGAAGACAAAAATTAACTGCATGTGATTCCAACTGCACATGCAGAAGCTATTGATCAGCCAGACCACATTGTTGGACACGTTAATGGATATTTTAATATCAACTGTGTCTGTTTTATCACGTCTGCTTCAGGGTCTCGCTGCTAAATTCCCACTTCTGTGATATCTCTGTTCAGTGCTGGCTCACCTATGGACCCCTTTTCTTTTCACTGCTATTTCTAGTGAGTAGTGATCTGGAAGGCTTTAAGAGCTATCGATCCAAAGAAAGTCACCTGACAGGGCTGACAGCTTGGAACCCAATCTTTTAAAGGTTGCTGTGATTATATTGCTGAGCTCATTGCTCATATTTTAAAGTCTTCAGACCAATTTCTTTTGCAAACAGAAGAAAGCTGCCCATATGCTCCTCTTATTAAAGAGTGGGGGGCCCACCACATCTACAGCGTACAGCAACCACCACCTTATTCCCACACTCCCAAACCCTGAAAGATGCTCCAATATAAGATTAACTCCTATTTGAGGCTGACTGAAAATCAATTCCTAATATAGAATGAAAGGCAGGGCATAATAGCAACCCTGATGCAGTTATGCTGGTATCAATTGATATTATTAGTGCTGTTTGCAAAGGCCATTCATGCGTATTGTGTTTGATTCTATTGGTGAGCTGTTGTTAGGTAGATCAAAATATATTTATGAAATGTAAGTGCAATATTTAAATCTGTTTCTCTGATGTTGCCCCTGTGGTCCCTGGTGGTGGTGGTGGTGGTGGTGGTGATGGTGGTGGTGGTGGTGGTGATGGTGACGGTGACGGTGGTGGTGGTGATGGTGGTGATGGTGGTGGTGGTGGTGGTGGTGGTGGTGATGGTGGTGGTGGTGATGGTGATGTTGATGGTGGTGGTGGTGGTGATGATGGTGGTGGTGGTGGTGGTGGTGGTGGTGGTGGTGATGGTGGTGATGGTGGTCACCATACAAAATGGCTGTCAAGGTATTTGGCCATTTGTTGAGAAATCAGTTTGGTCTTAGTTGCTTTTTATGCTTTTCGCATGCTGAATGTCTTATTTCAAAGACATTTATCTCTGGTCAACACAAGCTTTAAAGTATTGCCTTTGCATTAATCTTTGAGAAAAAACTCAGTTTTACTGATCTGTTAATGTAATCAAATATGTGCCCCCACATGTCATGGGTTTATTGTAATTTTTAGATAATAATAGTAATAAGTATTTCTTTAAAATTGTTAATATAATAGTTGTTGACAGGCAAGGGCAAGGACTGATCGGCCTGCAGGCTCCCCAGGGGCTGTCAGACTTTATACTTTATGGGCCAGAATACAAAGAGTATTTTAATCTGCCGGGACTTTCTAGTTCTAAAAGAGATGTGGTGACAAAAGGTGAGGCCAGAGCAGCAGTGAATGCCCCAGAGTCTGAAACAAGTCTTTTGTTCTGTCAGAGCAGAGACGGCCAGGTTCACACTCTGTACTGAGCAAAGTCAGGAGATAAAATGTCCTGTACTGTTTTACTTTTTTAATACCCTTTGAAATTTTCATTTCTTTCTGTGGGAGGTCAAAGGTCATGCAAAGCACCTGTGCACCTTGTGGGCAATGAGGTCTTCCTTAAACAAGCTGTAGCAGGGGTGGCCCGAGCGTAGTGGGTTACACAGGCACCCCATGTATAGAGGCTACAGTCCTCGCTGCGGTGGAGCCGGGTTCGAATCCGGCCTGAGCTCCCTTTGCCGCGTGTCCTCCCCTCTGTCACCCCCTTTCTATCTGTCTCTCGCTTTCAATGAAGCATGTAAAATACCAAAAAAATAATCTTTAAAAAAAACAAAAACAAGCTGTAGCAGTCTCTCAACTCCAAGACTATCAGTTATCAACAAATGGTCTGATGAAGAATGCAACTGATTCCATACAGAAACACAAGAGATACACTTTACTCTTATCGTTCAAAGACCTATTTGGTGGTTGTGGGCAGTGAATGTTTAGGGGGAGATAGCAGGTCAACAATAAATGACACATAGAAGTGGTGACATCATCTGAAAGCTTTGAACCTAAAATTACTTAATGAATGAATTATTTAATTCTTGAAACCTATTACGGTGAATAATGGGACATAACATTAGGCTGCGCTTTCTAAAGTCCAGTCCACGTTCAACTATGTCCCATAAGTTGTTGCAGCAATTTTTTTTAAGTGGTCACAAATAACCTCCAGAATATAACATCAATATGCCAAGATGTTTGGAACAACATAGAAGAATCCGTGTCGAGATTTGGGTTCAAAAACTTTGGTCATTTTGGAGATTTCTCCATTTTCAGCAATTGGATGACGAGCACTTCTGTTCTTTAAACTGGTGAGAAACCCCCTTATTGTCAATATATCTAGGAAAGTTGCACATTCTCTAAATGCTCATCATTATCATCAGTATCTTTAGTGTACTCTTAAAACTGTGGCATATCATTCCGCCGGCCTGCCAGCGGGACAACTGAACAGTAACCGGTTAAAGTAAAAGCTCTTGGTGTAAAGGGGGACTGATAAAAGTAACATGAAGAGTTTAAAACAACAGAAGATATTAGGATGAAAAAAAACACAAACATACAGTTTGTGACGGTATTCATGTCAGAAAGCTTCTAGCTCGATCCTCAATCTCTCCTTCCCCACTGTGTACTCTCTTTTAGGATTCCAATTTGTGTTTTTCTCTCCGGAGCATCTTGGAGAGATCAACAGACAGACAGTGGAGAGGTGAGAGTGGTTAAAAGAGAAAATGAAAGAGGAAACTGAGGGACAGGCAGAGGGACAGACGGAAGGGGAAGACGGGAGTTGATAAAAGCAGAGGAAATGTATTAGGTGAGAGGCTGAGAGTCTTTTATTGTTCTTTGATGCTGTGGATAAATGCCATCATCAACAGAGTGCCTTTAAATTGATTTGACTTGAAGGTGCGTAGTGAGAGAGGGAGAGACAAAGAGAGAGATCGAGGTGGTCTCCTGAGGAGTGAATGACGCACAAAGCAGAGCGGGTTCAGAGTGACAGCGCAGCAAATAGACGTCTCTTTCACCTTATTTCAACTCCTGTCATCCCACCAGCCTGCAGGGAGAGAAAAGGCAAAAACTTCTCCGGCCACTGATTGCACTTAATGAAGAACTGATTGGAGGTCACTGCCTGTTTGGTACACAGAGAGGCACTTGATGCTTCTTTTCAACAAGGACGTTTTAAGTTTATCCTGTTGTTCCTGTTATGTTATTCAACTGACTTTAGTTATGGTGAGGGAGTCGTGGTGTAAGAAAAATTGCAAGGTTAATTTGTATGTGATTTCAATAAAGGTACGACGCCCGAACTTGAACTTGAAACTGCCTTCTCCCAAAAGGCGTTTGTAACTGGTGGCGCCTTGTAGTTTTGCTGAGTATTGAAACAAAGGCGAAAGTGAGGTATGAAATATAAAGAACGAGAAGGCACTTAGGGAGGGAGGGTGGATGGATCACAGGACTGTAAATCAGGAGACGTTTGTGTCCTGTGAGAAACCAAAAGTCAGCATTGTTATTTGAAGTTACGTGCATCAAGCTTTATATCATCTACTTACCTCACTTAGGGTAGTTATGTCCATTTATTTTACTATTTATTTTACTTTTTTTAAACTAACTGCCTAACCATTTACTTTTTTCCTCTAACCTTAGGGAAATAGGTCTGTTGCCTAAATAAACATTATGATCAACAAGATCTCCAACCTAAACAACAGAATAGGTTGGAGAATAGAATAGGTTGACGGGAGCCACGTAAGTTATGTAAAAAATGTAAAAAGTAATTTACTTTTGTATTCACATGGAACACGAAGCCCGTTCTCATGGGTGAAATTCCACCCTTTGTCCCTTCCACCTCCTCTTCCTCATGCTCTGTGTGTGAGTGTGATATCCACCATTTAAACTCTGCATCGCTGTCGATCATTAATACTGCGTCTGCAAGTAAATAGGCGTGTTTCCACTGAGTACTTTCTGAGTACTTTTTGGAAAGCGGTAAAGTGTTTTAGCTCCGCCACTAGTTAGTTCCCCTCGGCCTCTGTTCCCATACAGGTACTTTTGTAGCAGCTAACTAATGGAGTCTGAATGTGACAACAGATGGACGCGACAAGCAGTGTTGCCTACTTAGCGTATTTGTCTCTATATTTAGCGACTATTCAGACCCCACTAGAGAATCCAGCGACTTTTCTGGTGTTATTGGAGAGTTTTGGAGTCTTGTTCCTACTCTTCTTAAGGAGTAGCAGGCGCCGTCCAAAAGCACTCACAAGCGGCCCAGTCCTCCTGCAGCAGTCTTTCCCAGCTGCAGTCAGCAGAGCAGGAGCTGTTAACCCCTCAGAGACAGTTTGCACCAGTCTGCAAATGAATCACGCATGCGTGAAATCCCAAGGCAGGTACTTTCTGAGCCGCTACCTGAGCCACTAACCGGTGAAGTAGGGCAGATCTTGGGCGGATCCCCTCTCCCAAACCACGCCCATAGCGGCTCACTAGAGGGAAAAGTACCTGTTGGAAATGTGAGTCGTATTTTGCTGCCTGTACAAACGCCTTTTATTGAAGAGTGATCAGTCTCTTATGATATCACAGTGAACTTGACCTTAGATCTTTTGGATATAAAATGTCATCAACTCATTCTTGAGTTATAGCTGGAAGGTCCTGGGTTCGATTCCCACCAGGATGCTGTGGACGTTGGAGGCATGTCACCACCTCCTTGTCTCCAGTGCCCGCGGGGCTGGTCGGTGTCGGCAAAAGGGCCTTTCTGTGTGGGGCTTGCATGTTCTCCCCTTGTCCCCGAGGTTCCCCAGGAGCCTCCCAAAAAAACATGCAATGATCCTGGTCGCTATAGTGCCTCCCTCTGGTTGGTCGGGGCGCCTGATGGGAGGGAGAGGAACCGGTGGGAATAATGTGATCCTCCCACACGATACGTCCTACCGGGGAAACTCCCCCTGTCAGGTGACAAGAAGCGTGCCTCCAAAATTAATGATTACTTTATTTTTCCTTCTTGATTTGTGTTTATTGGAGTGCTCTTTAGAAAACACTGCTTTTCTTTAACTTTACTTGGCTGCCAGTTGCATCCATTCAGCATCTCTGCTGGCAGGCATTCAAACGGGCAAAATAAAATTGCACAAATAAAAAGCAATCTATGAATTTATGTCAAAAAAGAATCACAAGGAGAGGCCTCTTTGGAGATTAAATGAAATGTAGCTTTTTCTCATAGGGTCAACGTTTTATATACACATTATGCCCGCAGCCATCACACGGTTCTTCAATATGATGGAGCTGCTGTGATGACAGTTTGAGGAAATTGGTTCAATCCAATTTTCAGGAAAAGTCCCTTGATGGCTCTGCAGCCAGTGGAGCTCAGACACAAAGCAGAGACAGATTTACTATAACAAACAAACTCAGTGTGCTTAACCACGTGACAAATAGTCGCCTCTTCAGTGCGTAGACGGAGTCAGGTTGTCAGGTTAAAGACACTTAACAACTCAGACAATAGACCGGAGCCCTCCAAAGTGACATTGGTGGAACTTTGCAATATATCTATTAGGGCTGGGCAATATGGACCAAAAGTCATATCGCAATATATTTAGGCTGAATATCAATATACGATATATATTTATATTTTATCCCAAAGTGAGAGCAAATATTCAGTCAAAGCCAAATATGACATGTCACAAGGGGTTTTATTGAAACTGTTTATTTAAGTGAACATAAATACTGTATAACAACAGGAGTACCTTTTTTTAAAATCAAAGCTCCATAAAGTGCACATTTAAATAAAGAAATATCTTAAATTAAATTAGCCTATGAAATAAAATAGTGTTGAAAAAATCCAAAATCATTATCAAGAAAACCATGGAAAATGTTTACATAGCAGCTCCTAAATTAAACTTTTAGCAGCTTTTTTTGTTGTTATGTTATTTGTTGTAAAACAAGGGTGGTCTAGTCATTTTGACTGGATAGTCAGAGACTTTAAGTTGCATTGTCAGTTAGCCACTTTTAAATTTGAATGCCCTTTGGCTCATTATTCCTTCCTGTTGGCGCAGCAGGTCGAGTGGGTCGTTCACTAATCACAGGGTTGGCGGTTCAATCCCCAACCCCACATGTCGAAGTGTGGTAGCTCGCTGTGTGAGTGTGAAAGGGTGAATGACAGGCAAATTGTAAAGCACTTTGGATAAAAACGCTATATATAGTTTGCTCCTTCAAGAGGAACTGCAGCTGTGAGCAGCTTGAATTCATGCTGGTTATAATGAATTCCAATGACTCTTCTCTGCTGTCCATCTGTATCCTCAGTATGCTCCACTCCGTTTTATAAAATTATGGACAAATAAGCTTCAAAGCTTCAAGGATATTGAGGGCGCAATCAGCCCCAATATCAAACTGTAGCTCAAATTACACTAAAAGCCATGTTTCCCACAGCATGAGAAACACTTTATTGAATCAAATCAAGAATTGATCTGAATCAAGAATGGAAATGGACATTTTTTATTGCCTGTTGCTGCTGAGCTCAGGTGGCTGCATCCTGAATGTGGCCTTCACTTTGGGGCCATTTCTCTTTCTTGTTTTGTTCATTTTTCCTCTGTTCTGCTCCAAACAATAAAAGCTGACCATCCTTACTGCTGAAAAGGAAAGGGTGAGAGAGTCAGCGAGGGGAAGGCTTTTACTCCCGCTCTGCCTCTCAGAGGGGAGGACAGCTTTTACCGCCGGACCAGCTGTGGGCCTCAGAGAGTGTCAAAAGACTGCGAACACATACACACACACACACACACATTCAGGTACATAGACATAAAAAAAAAAAACACAAGATGGAGACGCTGCTGAAACGCTCACAGACAAAAATGTGCCCAAAGACAGAGCCAGGAAACACACTTATTGTTTATTCACACATTTCTTTTTACATCCTGTTGTATTTTTCTCTTTCATACAAACAATGTGGCCTCTTCACAGCCCAATCACAACTAGAAATCACAAGAGCTGACCTAAGATTCCGTATGTGGCTTGCGCATGGTAAGAAGGGCTGCATCCTCGATTTTGAAGATTTTTGAATTCATTTTTCAAAATGTAATTATTTACGTAAGACGTGGTGCAGCATTGCACTGTTTCCGATCGGACACCTTTTAGTGGAGCTCCGCCCCATCGTGTGATAGGCCTACACCTGGTCAGTAACCCAATTCACTCTGGATTTCCACACCTGACTCATCTCATCTGTAAGTCTATTTAGCTTACCTATCTTTCTGAGTTTTAAAGTGTGCTACAAGGTTCAATTTTCCAATAATATTTGAATAGTTTCCAGCGAATATCAATGTTCAATGTGTATGTGCTGGATGGTGTGCGTCCCTTATGAAAAGTAAGTGTTTTATGGAGTTGCAGACGTAGTGTGGCATGTAATGTACGAATACATACTTCCTACAGGCACTGCACTAGTTTTCATAAAAACATGACCTCAAATTGCACTGCTGTCCACCTTGTTGTGCCTCTCTGTGTCCCCTCTTTACAGCATGTGAATCCAAATACATAAAAAAATGGTGAAAGTGCTTTTCACGGTCATGAAAGTACCAACATGTGCATGTCATCCATAGTGCGGCTTGTACTAACCTTTGCAACACCATGTTGTCACTGTGGCTCTTCCTCTCAAACACACACAAATATACAGTGAAATGTCGGTCTTGCTGACTTCTAGAAACGTTGGAATTTTCTGAACGCACGCAGAAAATAGATCCCCACACATACATGCCAGAAGACAATCAGTCAGTTTATATCTCACAACCATCCTCTCAGCACATATGGGCAACATCTCAGGCTGCATATACCGCACTGCATGCAGCAGTGTGTGTGTGTGCGTGGGCAAGTGGGCGAGTATATGATCTTTGACATGAAGCACTGAAAAAGAATCTCATAATGAAAAAGTGTTCGCTAACTCATAAAAAGCAAAAAGAAGCAAAGCAGAAACCTCCACATGCACACCCACACAGAGCACACACCGACACATGAACCACAGACACACGAGCACAGAACGAGCATTGATAGCTGGATAGACAGCGAGAGAAAGAGAGATAGAGATGGAGAACCATGTTTATAAAAAATTGCCTGGGGCTGAGGATCAAGCAAACAGGCACTGTGTGATGTGTGATGCTGTATTATGTACAGCGGAGCATTACAGCGCTACTGTACACTTTCATTATTGAACGACATCTTTCATCCCAGCTGGATTACATGTTGTTGTTTCTGTTGTTGCTGATGCACTCGACTTGACAAACACTCTCTGAGTCGCGACCTGTAAACTACAAGGCGAGTATGGCGATTTTTTTTATTTATGAAACTTGAGATCACGATTATTCAACATGATAAATCACTGAGTTTGGAAACATCATGCATCTATGGAATATATTTTTATATATATATATATATATATATATATATATAATTCAACCGGAAAATAAAAAAAAAATAAAATAAAATATAAACAAATAAATACAATTAAAATATATATAATATATTAATGCATATGTCTTAAAAACTAATAAAAAAAATATATATATAATAAAAAAATAAAAAAATAAAATAATATATATATATAATCGTTTTCATAATTACTGGATGCCAAAATAATTGACTCCACACACACACAGACACATTGTTGCACCTTCCTCACTGCCTTCCTCTCTGTTAAGTCTCAATCCATGATGATTAAACCCATAATATTTAAAAAGAAAATCACTTTACAAAATTAATGCATGCCTACTTCAATTTTTAAATAATTTCTTGAGTTAAAAAAACTCAGCCATCGTCAGAGCCTGTGGCTGAATAATTTAAACAAGAGGGTGGCAGAGGAATGAAAATATTCAGTCCACTATGGACGATCATTAAACACCAATGTCCATTATTCTGGTCCCGACAATTTTCTGCTGCCTGCGTTGAATGAGACATCTCCACTTCCCATCGCCCCCACATCGACATGTTTAAGTGACAGTTGCCACGGTGATAAACAGCACTGGGGGAGAGGAAACAACCTGATTGAAAGAATGATAAGAACTGCACAATGCATTTTATTCACTGCTCTCATTTTCTACATGTGTCTGTTGTTTTTGTGCTTCTGCAGCAATCGTTACATTTTCTTTCAGTTTTTTTCCTTTTAGTGTCCGCCCCTCTGCCTCTCCACCCACTCTTTCTATTTCATGCCTCGATCCATTTCTCTCTCTCTCTCTCTCTCTCTCTCTCTCTCTCTCTCTCTCTCTGTCACGCCTAGATGTATGTGTCCAAGATGTTAATGACATAGGAATGGTGTGTTTCTCTACAAGTGAATGTGAGTGTGTGTCTGTTAAATGGCAGAGCAGTTTTAATGATTTCTATCATATTGCTGAAGGGGTCTAAAGGCTAATGAAGAGACTGCGTGGTGGTTCTGGCCATTAGACAGGGACCACCTCTGTGTGTGTATGCCATAAATTGGTATTGGTCCACAGGGGTCCAATGATGGCATTGACTAAACTATACCCCACACACACACACACACACACACACACACACACACACACACACACACACACACTAACGAACTGACGTAGTGAAATGAAAAATAACAGGGGAAATGGATAAAAAAAGAACCAATTAGCAACTGAAGAAAAATCAATCTGATAACCGGTGGTGAGATCGATGGAGTGGAGGATTCAATCTGAACTAAATTGCTGAAAAGAGGAGAGAAAGAATGACGGGCTCTGTTCTGCAGAAATGTGAAAAAATAAAAGATGACGAGATGAGATGCAAGAAAATATAACATTTTTTACTCTTCAGCGCTGAAAAAAAATATTTTTCTTTCGTCACATGACATAGCTTCTCCAATTAAGTCGATGTGGTGAACTTTTATGCATCCGCCAGTTAGTGGAAAAAACGCACCAAAAGTGATAATTGACACAATCTATTTGAGGTGCATCAATTAATCACAAACACTACAGAGCCAGCAGTAATTTGAAGAAAAGGTTGATATTTAGGCAACATATGTTTGTATCAAGCGGCAACCTCCGGGTCTGAGACGTGAGGCAAAACAGAAGGTGCCTTAAGCTGCATTCTACCAAAAATTCAAAGTTTGCAGAAGCTTTTGGGTCCCATCTATTTCAATACAAAATGAGAAAACTTCTCACTTGATTTATTACCTCGGAATTTTTTTAGCACAACACTATGGTCTCAATCACTAGTAAAAAAATCTTCTTCAAGACAATTTGATGCTAAAGGTGTAAATAATGGCCCCATGTAGAAGAAAATAGAAGATAAAGAATTGTATGGCTACCTTTGATTGACAGGTCACTAACAAGGCGAGCTGTCACTAGGACTCTCAGATTTTTCAGGTAAGTATGTGCAATTTGTTTTTGCTTTTTTGTTAGCCAAAACTAACATCCCAGTCAATGCTAACATGAATTAGCAGCAGCTTCTCTCAGTCAGGTTGAGGTGTAGAGAGGCGTGTAGTCAGTGATCAGATCCCTCTCGCTCCTCCACAGTCCAAATATGGTCTGCTCCCCGTATCAGAAACAAGATGACGACAGGTGTAACGCTGAACTCAATGCCCCAAATGGGCCACAAACCAATGGGTGACCTCACGGTCACTCCATCCATTATACAGTTTCTACTTGACTAACATTATACAGTCATGGAAAAAAATATTAGACCACTCTTGTTTTCTTTAATTTCTTGTTCATTTTAATGGCTGGTACAACTAAGGTACATTTGTTTGTACAAATGATTAAAGGACTCACTGTGTCCCATTAAATCTGATACATTTTCCATGGTTTTCTTGATCATAACCAAAATCATTATCAAGAAAAAAGATGGGAAATGGTTAGATATCAGCTCTTAAATTAAACTCTTATGAGCTAATTTTGTTGTTATTATATTTGTACAAACAAATGTACCTTTAGTTGTACCAGGCATTAAAATGAACAAGAAATTGAAGAAAACAAGGGTGGTCTAATATATTTTTTCCATGACTGTATGAAATTCCAACACCAAAGAACCAGCAGCATTTTTGGAAAAGGATGAAAACAAGTTTGAAAACTTTATGGACATGGCCACAATATAATGTGTTAATGCTGTTGTGAGGTTTATGGAGCAAGTACATTTTTATGACTGAATGTCAGTAAACAGTTAAGATCTATACAGCTCGGTGTGTCCCGGTGGCTCATACTGGTAGAGCACGTACCATTAAGGCTGAGTCCATGCTGCAGCGGACCCGGGTTCGATTCCGGCCTGAGGTCCCTTTGCCGCATGTCCTCCCCTCTGTCTCCCCCTTTCTATCTATCACTTTAAATAAAGCAAAAAATGCCCCAAAAAAAAAAGATCTATGCAGCTTGACGGTGGTGACTGTTTATTTTAGCATTGCAGACTTTCAATTTTTTTGTTCACAAGGTTTTAAGTGCAGCTAATGTCAGCTGTTGCCATAGTAACAGTAAGCAGTCAGTAGGCCATATAGAATAATTAAATTATTTGCAGGGTATGTGATTAAAGTCACCATAAAATGTAACATAGGCTGATAAAATGTCATATTGTATCACCTATCACTGGCATCAAAGACAATAAATATGGATTATAGTGCTGTGGTTCTTCACATCACATGAAAAGCTATAAAATAAACTACATTTGATTTGAAGTACAGCAGTGTGACAAAGTGAACTTGGTGAGTCTAGGAAAAGAAGAGAGTAAAAACAGACATATAGCAGCAGGTCTGGTTGAATCAAACCACTGAAATTATAGAGTGAATCTGCAGTCTCCATTTCTGTGCATGATAATAACAGCTTTATATTACTGCATATCTGAACTGAGGGAGATTCGGGTCCAACTTTTCCATAATTGTACCATAACTCGCCCTCCAACTTTGCTGCTATGAGTAGAGCATAGTAATGAATGTTCAACTTAAAGGAAAATAATGTGCTGATGTTCATACTGACTTGATGAGAGTGGAGGTTCATTCTTGACCTTGGGATGAGAGTTTAAAACTTTTAATCACTAATATGAGAATCTGTTTTCATCATTTATATCCACCCATAGGTGGAAATGACAGAAATCTTGCAGGTTTCTCACCTCTGAATGCATGTTTTATTGCAGTTTCATGCCTAATGTAATAAAAAATGTGTTGTGATCAGCCTGCCTGTTCATTTCATTTTCTAATAAGCTGGAGTCTTCTTCAAATCAGGAGTCTCAAACCATTTTTACCATGAGAGCTACTCATATAAATGAAATCTGTCAAGAGCTGCTGCTTTCCCACCTTGATTTTATTAGAGACATACTTGATGACATGACACTGTGTATTCAGATTCAAAAACATATTTTCCTTGCTCTCCTTCATGCTGAGTGATCATATTTTCTGAATGATTACACGACCCTCCATGCATAGAAATCAAGCAGACAAAATATTTATATTTAAGGACAGTGCATATGAGAGCTTATTAAACACCTGGTAAATGACATTATCCTGCTTGTTCAGCTTCTGCACTGTGTGTTTGTTGATATTGTCACTGATATTTAAACACTAAAATGTATTAAATGATTAAAGGACTCGCTGTGTCCCGTTAAATCTGCTTTTAAGAGATATGAGTGAGGTTTTTAATAGCAAACATTATAACAAAATAACACAACAAAAATAACTCATAAGAGTTTAATTTAAGAGCTGATATCTAGACATTTTCTATGGTTTTCTTGATATTAACCAAAATCAATATCAATAAAACCACGGAAAATGTCTAGATATCAGCTCTTAAATTAAACTCTTATGAGCCATTTTTGTTTTTATCATTGTATTTGTCCAAACAAATGGACCTTTAGTTGTACCAGGCATTAAAATGAACAAGAAACTGAAGAAAAAGGGTGGTCTAATCATTTTTCCACGACTGTATGATTATCACTTAAGTGTCATTCTCGTTCATGGGGACAACATCACACATCACGCACCAACATTCACAACTGTAGACTGTTTATGAATAATGGACATAGTCATCGTGACGTCACCCATAGGTTTGCTGACTTCCTGTTTGAAGCATCAATTTCAGCGTTACGGCTGTCACCATAATAATTTTTTTGAAACCCGGAAGAGACCATATTTTGTCTGTGGAGGCGCAAGGACGGGTATATCTAAAAATAAACTCTTAATTAAATATACATTACTTATCATAAACGATAAACAGACGACTCCCTGGAGTGTCTTTTAGTACAACTGAATGCCAAACAAGGTATTTTCAAATAAACTTTCATGAAATGAAACACTGGGCTGTTTGGATGTACACCAGTGGTTCTCAAACTTCTTCGGTCATTCCCCACTTTGGGAGAAGGGGGAATTTTCCAGCCCTACCTGCCCCCATCGCTCCAACAAAATGCTAATGAAATACGCCAAGCTTAACATCATGTTGTATATAAATTCTAACTCAATAACATAAAACTAAACCAAGTTTACTTACACTTGTGTCGCTCCTGGGGTCAAATAATAACTGTTTAAAAACACTCGGATTTCAACTTTGTTCATATACACACTTAATATCCTCACATGCATTTTTCTCCAATAAAACCAGTCCCTAGATATTCAAAATCTCAGCTGGAACATTGTTCCATCACAACTTCTATTCCCCCTACGGCGCTGCAGTGCGTTCCAGCCCATTTCCACCTCTGACAACAGTTGATACAACAGCTGTTGCACCATTATGATTAAAATCGAGCATTAAACTGCATGAAGCAAACAAAGCTGCATGTACCGATTCCAGTCTGGCATTGACAGTGACAGGTGAAAATAGCCCGGCT
Source organism: Centropristis striata (assembly GCF_030273125.1). Taxonomy (NCBI): domain Eukaryota; kingdom Metazoa; phylum Chordata; class Actinopteri; order Perciformes; family Serranidae; genus Centropristis; species Centropristis striata. Next base: position 32,235,342 of record NC_081520.1, on the reverse strand, counting down.
CGTAACAACATTTTGCACCTGTCGTATGTGCTGTGAAAGCTTTTGTCATCAGCTGCTTGATGTTGTTTCTCACTGAAAGCAGAAACCTGACGTGGAAGGAAACAGAGCACAATAGTCGGAGGCAATAACACGTATGACATCATTTAGGCCTGAACTGGAAGCTGACACTGAAGTTTGTAGAATCTGCGTTAATGTGGAACACGTTCAAGCTGCTGTGACCAGGCTCTGAGGAAAAAAAAAAGGTAATACAGAAAACCTGACAGTGCATTCATTTTATCACAGGGTTTAATGCACTTGAATGCACCCAAGATGAATGGCTGTGCCGGGGTGGTTTAAAAGATAAGTAAGAAAAGAAGAATGGAGCAAGATGATGGAGAGGAGCAGATTCAGAGATTGATAGAAAGGGAGAGACACAGACGGGGTGATAGAGAATAGGAAATAAAACAGATGGAGAGAAAAGAGAGATTGAAACACCAAGGAGAAAGCTTTGTAATTTAGAAGAGGACCAGGAGGGAGGGAAAGAAAGAAGAAAGTGAGGGGAAATTAGAAAAAGACGGAACATATGCAGACAAAGTTGAGTGGAATATATGAAGATGAATAGGGTGAGAGGGAGAAGGCTGAACAAGGCTCATCAGAAAAAGAATTGAGATCGAATAGACAGAAAGGAAAGAAAATAAAAATATGAAAAGGGAAGAAAGAAAGTGAATCACAGAGAGTGGAAAAAAAGTGGAGGTGGCAGAAAGAGAGACAGGAGAGCGAGACAAGATGAGGGGAAGGATAGATGAGTAATGTCAGGTTCATTTCCTGAGGAGCAGAACAAGACAAAACCCATTTAATAACTGTCACACACACACACACACACACACACACACACAGGAAGTATACTGTGTGTTAGTTGTATTGTCTTGATAAAATATTTCAGAGCCACAGAGTGTGATTAGAATAGATAACATATCATCTCTCTCTCATTTGATTTAATTGGACAGGCCTGCTGTTTAGCATGTTGCGTCCTGTTTTCTATATGTGTGTGTGTGTTCGTGTGTGTGTGTGTGTGTGTGTGTGTGTGTGTGTGTGTGTGTGTGTGTGTGTGTGTGTGTGTGTGTGTGTGTGCGTGCATCATGCTCAGCCCAGGTGCCAGCAAGTTTAAATGCATTTTGATCCGAGGCATAAATGTGATTTTCTCAGCATAGTAATAAGGAACCATAGCAGAATATGATAATAAAACGACGTAATGTGATCATGATGATTATATTATGGGACATTTTTTGTTTGCTTTGTCTGTGCCTTCCGTTTTTTATTGTGAGCTACGTACGCAGCTGCCAGCCTGTCTGTCTTTTCTTCCTGTATACGTGTGCATTTTATGTGACTCGCTGCTTCCCTTAAGCCCATTTCTCCAGGGAGCAATACATTTGGGGCTTTAATCAATGGCCACCTGCCTTCTATTGCCTAATCAATGCCAGGGTAAACATTGAAATTAGCTCAATGGAAGAGGCAGATAATTGACTGTAAAGGCTTGACAGGCGAATGATGCATACTGTAAATGCATGCTGGGAAAAGGACATGGAGACACAGATGGACCTGCGTCAACAGATGGAGAAATAGAAGGACAGAAGCAGACTGAGATGGAGGAAGTGAGAGAGGAACGAGAGAGACAGGACAGAATGGTGTAAGAAAACAAACGGCACTAATCACGGGTCCAGAGATGATGGAAAGATTCGTTGACCTTTGGTTAACTGGCTTTTTAATTAATTAACTCGACACTTTAGAGTAATACGCTGCTTTACACCTGGGAGACAATCTAAGTGGACACATGGCACACATCTTCTTCCATTTATACTAAAAAGTGTTGCTTCTTCTTCCATGAACACAGGACACATGACTTCCTGTGTTGTGCCACAACTTGCTCTTGCAAAATATCACCCACTAAAGAAAACACTGTGATGAAATATATAATTCTGCTTTTCTGAAAGCACAATTACGCAACAAGCCAGCAGTCAGCCTTCCACACACACATTCATACACTGGTTGGCCAGAGGCTAATATGCACGGTGCCACCAGCTCATCAGAAAGGTAATCACGTTGTTGGGACAGCCATTGGGGGCAATTTGGGTGTTGTTTGGACATGTAGACTGCCAGGGCCAGGGCTCTGCCACCTGAGCCATGTTTAGATAATACTCCTTGTCAGTGGTGGAAGAAGTATTCAGATCTCTTACTTAAGTAAAAGTACTAATACCACACTGTGAAATTATTCCACTACAACTAGAAGTCCTGCATTTATGTAAGCAGCATTCTAATTTGACAAAGACAGGGCTCATTTAATTAAAAAAAGTCTAATCCCTCAATGTATCATATATTTTAGTTTAAATCTCAACCTGTAAAGTAACTAAAGCTGTCAGCTAAATGTATGGGAGTAAAAAGTACAATATTTGCCTAGAAATGTAGTGAAGTAGAAGTACAAAGTTACATAAAAAGGAATTACTCAAGTAAAGTACAAGTATCTTAAAATTGTAACTAAGTACAGTACTTGAGTAAATGTACTTAGTTACTTTCCACCACTGCTCATTTTCAAAATCAAATAGAATTTCAAAGAAACGCAATGTCAACTTTATGAGGAAATGTTTTCAGTAAAAACATCTGCTAGGGTGGAAACTTGGTAACATTTAGGGAAAAGTTATAGCTTTGATTCAATTAGAAAAAGTTACTTGAAGATAAGGCTGGACGATATATATATGTGATATGGAACTAGACCATATCGCATATAACGATATAGTTAAAATTTGCATTGTGATCCTACTCCAGGCAAACTGCTGAGCTGGAGCTCGCTGCACTGCTCCCTGCGCTCCTGCCCCTCCTCTTTCATGCACAGAGAGGGGAGGGGCTGGAACAGACAAAGATTGGCCTATTTTATTTCATAGGCTATTTTTTTTTTTGCCTTTTACCTTTTAGATTAAAAAAAAAAAAAAGGTACTATTTATGTTCATGTTCACTTAAACGGTTTCAATATAACTACTTGTGACATGTCATATTTGACTTTGACTGAACAATTGCTCTCACGTTGCAGATAAAAATATCAGGATATATATCGTATATCGATATTCAGCCTAAATATATCGGGATATGACTTTTGGTCCATATCGCCCAGCCCTACATGAAGATTGAGACAGTATGTTTGCTTTATTAATATTTATTCCAGGCCATCAAAGCCCTCCACCTTGTTATGACTGTCATAAACTCGTACATAAATGTTAACCTGACGCACCAGATGGTTTGTTACAAAGAGCCATCGAGGAAGCGGTCATCGAAATTTGTGTGGAAAAGGGCAGGTACGTCCAGAAAACGCTTGGCAGGTGATTGGTTGAACCATCTGTCTGTCACCGTCACACAATGTCTATGCTACAGCCAGCTGGGAGAAGAGCAAAAACCAGCCATTTTTTTCTCTTCTTTCACTGAAATACTCTCCAGTTCTGATATGACTGATGCTACTGCAACCAGGGAACATAATAAAGGCGATTACGATTAACAAGGTCCTGTTTGATTTCCGATTCAATCCCATATCTATTGGATTGCATATATTTCAATAACAATATGTCTTGTAAATGCAAGAGATTTTCAGAGACTTAATGCTGTAAATTGTACAAGGATGATGAAAATTCATTTGAAGCAGAGGAAGACAGCGACATCCCCAACACAGCTGCTGACACGTTTCAGTTTGCTGAGGAAGGGCGTGTCTCTTAATCATTCAACTGGCATTCTGGTAGTGTTGTTATTAACAGTTTTATGATCACTGTACTCTATGTCTACACATATAGCAGAGGAAGCTCTACAGGTCCAGGTGTGTAGCTGAAAGGCATTCAGGGAAATAAAGTTTGAATTCATTACAATAAACGTCTTGCATTCTTTCCAAATCTGTGTGAGGCTTGTTCCTGTGTTTGCATGACCAGCAATAGCAAAAAATAAACATATAAAAAGATCAAAGTGAAGACAGCAGCTGCAGTAAAACTTCAAGGGAAAGAAGATGAGCACAGAGAAATCCCACAGAGGCAGAAGAGAACAGCAAATTATGTTACAGCTTTCATAATAACTAAAGAAATCAGCAAAATGATGATCTAACTTTCGACATCTTGTTGGATTATTGCACAATGAGTTTTTAATGGCTTTTTCATCACTGTATGGTGTCAAATAAATAGAAAAAACCCCATGAAACATTAAAATGACTGTTGATTAAAAGCACTGCAGATGAGAAGAGTCGCTAGCATTTTATTTTTCTTCCCAAATGTGTTTAAATCTTAAATTTATGTGACAAAAAGAGGGGGGAAAAGACCAAAATATGGGAGTATGTTCGAAGCAATACATGAACAATTTAATGAAGTGCTGTTTGTTTAAATGTGAATCATCAAAGAAAAAGGAAGTGGATTTAATTATGCAAAAGCTACGATACATTTTGATACATGTAGTTGTTACAGGTGGAGAACACTTGATGATAAAAATCCCTTCATGCATCCTGAATCCTAGATGTTGTAAATGCTTGTTGCGAGGTAATATAACAGATGACTAACCACAGGTAGTCACGGTGAAAACAATGACTCGCACCCAGCAGCAGAGACTCAGTATTGAGTTTGCTGCATCATAAAGTCAGTGAAGGAGGATTTTACACCACCGTTCGGTTTTAAAGGCTCTATTGTTTCATCTCTCTGTGTGCTGAGTGTTACTTTCCCTGCTGACATGCTCTTATAGGTGGGTGCATGTATGAAAAAAACCCAACTAACCCTAAAAAATTCTAACAAAAGGTTTGTCAGCTGTTTTTGTAGTATTAGATGTCCTTAATAACATACTAAAAGTTTACCAAAATTGGAACAAATACAAAGGTGTCATATTCAACATGGGCAGGAAGCCACCAACACTAGGCAAACCCATATGAGAAAGGAGAAAAATGTAATTACTGAAGGGAAATTGGAAAGTGGTTGTGGTGCAAGGTGTTTTTTTGTTATTTTTGTTTCATTAAAGGATCCCCATTAGCTTGTGTCATGGCAGTTCGCTAGTCTTCCTGGGGTCCACATTCCAACAAGTAATACTCAACAGTCCTACAACAACTTTAACAGTAAAACTACATTACAAAATACATTACAAAAGTGCAGCACATAGTGCATTTGATCAGAAAACAAATAAAATACAAAAAAACAATACAGCTTTAACCAGTATCATTGATTGTAATCCTGGATATCATGAATCTAGGCAAACATCGCTTCTATAAAAAGTAGCGTCCTTTCAACCAAAATGAACGAAAAAAATTAAAATAAACCCAGAAAAAAATAAATAAACCCAATACCTGACATTAAACACTGTCTTTAATTTCTTTTTGAAGGATATTTTGCTTTTTTCTTGACGGATATCAAGTGGTAATTCATTCCATATTTTACTCGCTCTATAAAGCACTGTTTATTTTCAGAGAATTAGTTCTTGGATGAGCTTGCACAATATCACCCTTGTCTGCCTTCCTGGTATTATGTTTATGCACATTATAAAAAAAAATATATTTTATCTCTCATGAACTCAGGTCTGTGTGTTCTCAATGTGTTGCTCAGAAATGTCGCTGTGCATGAGGCCAGCCTCTTTTCAACACTGAGCCACGATAGGCTAGATTGCGTTTTAAGAATGCTAGTTCTAGATGAGCAACCTAGAACTAGCCTAGCAGCCTTGTTCTGATCAACTTGTAATTTTGTCCACCACTGAACAGTAATCTAGGTGAGATAATATTAATGATCTACAGATTTGTTCCAGGATATGAGATGGTACATATGGTGTACATTGTCTAGTGAAATAAATGCCAATCCCCATTTTTTAAAATTATTCTATCTATATGTTCTGCCCATGCCAGATCAAATCAAATCAAATCAAAATTACTTTATTCATCCCCAAGGGGAAATTCAGTTAGTCTGGTAGAATCTCTTGAAGAATGAGACAGCCTGAAGGCTGTAGGAGCGAAGGATCTTTTGAATCTCTCAATGTGGTGCTCATGCAGGAAGGCTCACTGGAACTGCACAGATCTTTGTGGTTGTAAATGTAATAAATAATACAAGTGAAGCTAATAAAGTTCAATTAAATGTATGCATGTTATTCATTTTTCAGAATATATGTACCGTATATGACCTATATTAATGAGTTGGAAATTATGTAAATACATGACCAAAATCAACATATCTATTAGATCAAATAATCATCTAGTGATATTCTCAAGAGCTTTAAATGATTGCTTGACCCAGAAAATGTTTATTTTGACACCATGATTGACCTTCTGAGTGGCTTGGAAGATATATTGGTTCTCATAGATTTTATATGGCTGCCATCTCGTTTCCAATTGAAACTTATGGTGAAAGGGAGCATGTGGAAAAAAATTGGTGCTTTTGTCCTGCGAGTCCTCTTTATTTAGCTCAGCCTCCTGACTAAAAGGAGTCGTTTTAAAGACCTGGCAGTTCTGAAAATGGGGCATTTCTTGGATTCAAAAATTGTTAAACTTTTAGCATGTTTTTACGTACATCTGATATTACTGTAAACCACTGAGAACTCTTTTGTTAGAATTTTTTTTAGGGTTAAACCATATTTGCACCTGACTTTAAATTGAGTTTTCTCGTCTCTAATGGTTTCTTTGTCAGCAGACATTACACAAACTTTAAACTCAATCTTCAATGGGTTCTGCTAATACCGCCATACTGATTTGTGTGGGGATTTTGTGGGGTAAAATTCCACATATTGACAATTTATTCTGCAAAAAAAGTCTTTAATTGAAAAGAAATGACAGCTCTGTGAAGACTCTCTTGTCAGGAAGATGCATTATAATAGTTTTATGGGCAACAGTAAAACAACTTTATCATCCAATATTGATGGCAGAAGCTTTATTATAAGTTAATAAACTGTGTGGATAGCAGAAGGATTACTGTTGCTGCCACTCTGAGTGTGATAACGAGGTGTCCGGGGCTGTAAAAAAACAACAATGTGGCAGCTTGTAAAACTGATCACATCACTGCTCAGGATTTTAAATATACATGTCCAAAACACATTCCACATCTCACCACATGTTTTACTGGAGTTTGAGTCGATCATACCCGACACGTTCTGTGACATTAATTTTCAACATTAAAGATAAAACCGGTAAAATGAAATAATAATGACAACCGCAGGCTCAAACTCTCATTTGTATCCTTTCCACGTCAAAGAGGAACATTATGGGTGGCAGTTTTGAATAATATATAATCATTCACGTTTTTTAATATTATTAGCAGTGTTATTATGTTATACATTATATGAATTATATATTGTTTTATGTCTACTATCCATCCCTTTTATTATGTTCATTATGTCTATAATGTCATGTCAGTTCCTTATTATGAAGCACTTTGTGCTGCAATTTTCATATGAAAGTTCTATACTAGTGGACAGTAACCTTTACTAACAAAAGAGCCTTTGTTGGCCAGAAAAAATGTCAGAATGGAGCCACAAACCTGATTTTGAGCCTTACAATGACATTAAAACAGCATACTGAGTCTAAATTAGCTGACTAACAATACTAATAGGTCATAATGAGCATTTATTTCTATGATTTTGTCAGAATGCAGCCAGAACTCAAGTACAAATGAGAGGCTGGACAACGAAGAAATATCTCAGGAGATTTAGAATCGAAAGGGGAAACTCGAGACTTGAATTTGGAAAAATTTACAGTTTAAGGGGCCCGACCGGAGACTTTCCGAAGCTTTGATGTACATTTTAGTTGACTTAAAAATTGTTTTAATGCGGTATATAATAGAGGTGTGAATCAGCATATCGGCCCCACGACATGATTTTATCCTGATACTTGAGTCACGATACGATATTATTGCGATTTTAAGCATTTCGCGATATGGTGAGTATTGGGATACAATATATTGCAATTTAACTGTTTAACTGCATTTTGTGTCAACAATTAAGAATTGTTTTGTCCAATAAGAGAAAATTTTTCCCCCACCTCTAGTACATAAGCTACACATTTTTACAGTTGAAGAATTAGATTGCTTTGGGCCTACACCAATGACATATGAATAATAAAATGTGAAGAAATTAACGCCTCATTTTGTACAATTTCTGTGTCACAGCCACAGGGAGCTGCTGCAGACAGCCTGAAGAGCCACATGAGGCTTCAGAGCCTCAGGTTGCCTACCCCTGTTCAATAAAATAAAGTTTATCGTTATTGTTAAACCCTGATACATATTTGTTTGCTAACTCTTTTTATTAGAGTACAGGAAGGTGGAAAGTTCTCCACTCGTTCTAACTTGTTTATAGGTGACTTTTTCCAGCCAGTAAATAATTACAGGTTGTGTTATCCTCTAATTAATCATATTTGTGTGCAGGTGATTCATATTATTTTCTCCCTGCAGTGTAGGTGTTCAGCAGAGGTTGACCATATGCTCTCTGCACGTTGCCAACCTTAAAGAGGCAGTTTGCCCCAAATCAAAAATAAATCATGTTCTCTCTGAGCTATTTTCTAGTTTGGTTCCTACACTTTGCTGCTTCCCACCAGGTCAGTGAATTATCATGAGTAACCGGGTCATGATTTCTGGAAAGAGACATTGTTGTTGTTGTTGTTTAAACATATTTTTTGTTGCTTTGAGTACCACACCCAAAGTGCCATCTAGTTCCATTATATTTGAGAGAAGTCCAATATCTGCAACACTTAGCAACTCACATGAGAAACAATATAGATCGATAAATAACACTACAGATAAGATGAAAACGTGTATTTTTGATTTGAGGGTGAAATGTGCCACAAACATCACACCTACAGTCATGCAAAAAATAGTAATACCATGCTAGTCAGATGTAAAAACATAAACATTTTATTTTTTCAATCTTGACAGTGTTTGAAATGTCATATACAGTCATGGAAAAAAATATAACCCTTGTTTTATTCAATTACTTGTACATTTAATAACCAAAATCATTATCAAGGAAACCATGATGAATGTCTAGATATCAGCTCTTAAATTAAACTCTTATGAGCTATTTTTGTTGTTATCATTATATTTGTCCAAGCAAATGTAACTTTAGTTGTATGAGGCATTACATGAACAAGAAAGCAAGGAGAAAATAAGGGTGGTCTAATATTTTTTTTCCATGACAGTATAATGATAAATCGGTCTGGCTGCTCCTGGTGACCTGTATGCTCCTGTATACTGCCCACCTGTGGTGCAGCTATAAAAGAGCAACATGTCAATACTTGCAGACCTGTTGTTTGCCATGAGGGCATTGTGGTTTTTGCAATGGTGTCATTGTGATTGCATTATCTTTGTCTGAACACATGTACCTGCATGTCCAACATTGTTCTTCAAACTAAGTGCATCACACCAAAGCCTACAAGGGAGCTACTGGTGTAGGAGTGTGTTTATACTAACAATGAACACCTGATTTTTTTATTTTTATGTCCATATCTTTAGTTTTCTGTATTTCAGGTCTGGAAATAAGGTCTAATGAGTCTATTCTGCAACCCATCTGTCCTTTTCCTGGATTCAATCATGTGATTTATTTTATATCACAGCCCTCAGGAAGCATTATGTTGAATTGTGGATGTAAAGTAGCATGAGGGGAAAAGGAAACAAAAATCCTGCTACTGCTTTCCTCAACAGGGACAAACAGGATTAACCAAGGCTGGAACACATTAGCTGGGTTTTATGCCACTCAGCTTCCCCCTCAGCAACACCTGTGATTATTTTTACATGGTGTCAACAGAATGGCTTCTGTCGAATTTGGCTTCCATTGCTGAAACTACCTGAAATATTGATTAAACTGTGTGTGAACACATCGAGTAATGCTTTGAACCTGCAAACCTCAAGAGTAAAGAGCTAGAGGGTCCACTGAAACAATCATCCTAACGCAACAGAAAGGAAACAGTGGCGAGGAGACGGACAGAGCGTCAACATCACTCTGACATTTTGTCTGAGCGACACATTAGACACACACACTGTTCTGCACGCCTGTCGAGTAGTTACAGACTTCGACATGGATTGCCATCCAGCCGTTGAAACTCGACATGGCAAGACTCCTCAAACGACGGATGGCACTCATGAGAAGTTCAAGAGTATCTAGTTGTCAAGGAAATGTGTGTGATATGTCTGCGCACTGAAAAGATGCAGGAAAACACACACACGCACGCACACAGATAAAGAATAGACAGCGTGGGAGGGAAAAGACAGTGAGAGGAAGAGGAGAAAAGCTGTGATGGAGAGAATCAAATGTGACAGTTTAATATGGAGACCACACTAGTTAACTCTTTTTTTATCTGGTTGACGAGCAGACATGAAAAACAGTTCAGATCAAATGTGTCAGAGCCGACTGCGGGTCATCAGAGGCGAGACCAAAAAGACAAAAACTCTCTTTTTGATGATAATAAATCATCTTTACTTTAAACTTGTGACCTCTGTGTCTCTGTTAAAACAGCTTGTCTGTTTGCTGTCATTATTTTTCAGTCTCTCTGACTTGCACATCTGCAATTTGGCCACAGGTGATCTGGCTCTTTGCAGCTCTGTTCGCCGTCTCATGTTGCTTTGAAAACTCACATATAAAAGAGCTGATTACCCGAGCCGCTTTATAGCTCACAAAGGCTGCTAATTAGCATTCAGTATAATATGACCCACTCTGGTAGAAGTGTTTGTAATTGTAACTTATGCACTTCAACGTTAGAATGCCTTTTCATGAAGCGCTAAGTACATTTAGTTATTTATATTTACTTATTTATAATCAAGTCACCTTAATTAGAAAATAACCCAAATTGCCGTAGACACTTTACAATGTTGTACAAAAGCAAAAACTTTCAGAAAAAGCTTTTTATTTCTTTTTCAGACAAACACTTTTCAAGGTTTCTGCAAGTTCAAGAAAGTCAATTGCAATTATTTTAGAATGTGAGTGGGAATGCAATTTAAGATTGATTTTCAAAAAACAAACCCAAACAAAAGATGTGACAAATCAAAACAGCTGTAACTTCATACTGGGGACACACATTTGATTCAATGTGCTTTAATGAAGCATAAAATAAAAACGTAGATATAGCTCACAAAATGCACCTAAGGCAGCAAATTTAACTCACATTTATGAGAAGTCTGTTGGCACCAAATTATCTTTCACTGTAGGTGAACCCTTGAATCACTAAAACTGAAGTTGAAAAGTAAGTATGTTCAAGCTTTGCACATTAAAATATGAAACTCCAAATTATTTGTGATGTTAACCTGTTTGCTTGAAGGACTGACTCAGAGCAACAAACTAGGAGCCAACTTCAGCCCACAGCTGCTTGTGACTCCACAAAGTAGTTATCAGAGAAACAAGGTGCTTTGATTTCACATATCTTTCAACCATGTAAATCTTCGAGTTATCACAGATACAAAAAAATAAAAAAAATTAAAAAATAAGGATCATAACCTCTGCATCAACACTGCAGGTGACAGCAGCTTCACCCTCAAGCATGGACTTCTTATCAAAACACGACATAATGACTCTGATGCTGCAGCTCAAATGCCGCTGGTGATGCCTCGATGAACTCAGCTGCTCGCTGCCATACCTTCCATTCAAACGAAATGTCAGAGCGTATGCTGAGCTTTAACACCAGAGGAGACCTCCCTCTCCTGACTGACATATACCCTGATGACTGTGAACAACATCCCACACAGCGTATCAAGCAAATCATCCTTCAGCAATATGAGCACATTAGAGAGCAACACATCATCTGCAAAGAGTCGGACAATAGTGAATCGGTGTTGCTTTAAGTTTCCAGCTAGAGTTATATTTCTTGAAAGTCGGCTGGAGCGACATGAGGTGATTTATCTTATTGACCTGAGTACATATTTGTGGTAGGGGTTGCATTCAAGGCCTAGGCATTTATGGTTTAGGGGTTATTTGTAGCCTTAAAGGGATGGTTTTGAGATACCTGCACTTTTCTTGAGTATTTCCATTTTATGTAACTTTATGCTTCTACCCCACTACATTTTGAGACAAATATTGTACTTTTTACTCCACTACATTTAGCTGACAGCTTTAGTTACTACTTTTTGGGTCAAGATTTATTATGAAAAAAAAAAAAAAATTAAAGTGATAAAGACATTTGTTTTTAAATGATACCTCATAACAGTATATTAGCTAGTTAAAATGACCCCTTTGAGCACATTAATTGCATTAATACAAATTATCGAATAATATATTTGGACTATATATATAACAATCTGAGTGGGTCCATTCTGCATAACAAGTACTTTTACTTTTGATACTTTGAGTACTTTTTGATGCTGATACTTTTGTACTTTTACGTAAGTTTTGAATTTTACTTGTAGTGGAGTAAATTCACAGTGTGGTATTAATACTTAGGGATCTGAATACTTTTTCAATCACTGGAAGTGAGGTAGAATAAGGTCCTTATTCAAAATCAGTGAATCACCTACAGTTGATGGTGGTTGCTACGCCTCCTGTTTTGATAAACAGGCAGAAGTACTGGCAGGGTAGCACTGTTGTGGACATGGGCCTAAAAAAATCAATAGAGCTGTGGACTCACTCCAGAAATCATAAAACCAGCATAGACATATACATGATGGAGAAGTGCAATTTACCTTATGTGCAATACATAATCATGGTGCAACTGCTTCTATATATTTTACTGTTTTAATATATTGTCATTTTTTTTCAAATCCATATTGCCATAAATACATGTTTATATATGCTGCTATTTGTAGTGGTGCTGCAAATTAAGTTTTGTTTTTTTATATACAATGATAATAAACTATCTATTTATAGTATTTACACTGCTTTACCTTGCCGTCAGACAGTCTTGATTAAGTTTGCATAAACTGTAGCAGTTCTGTCTTCTCCTCAAAGCCACCAGATTCCTCGATTGTTTTGTTTTTTATGTTATTGTGAGACTTTTGGTGAATGACAACAATTGCAACATTTTCTCAAACGTTCCTCAACTTTAACTCTGCACTGTATAGCTTTGATATGGCTGTGTCCGTGAAATAAAGTTGCAACAGAGTCACATACCTGGGTCCCAGTGTCTTAATCATGTAGCCAAAACAATCGTAGTTTAGCAGCGTTATTTTGACAACTTCCCGACATGATATCCTGACGCTCATGGTGCCTTTAGATTCCTTAGATCTTCTAGTTTAATACAATGATACCAGTGTCTCCAGTATATTTCTACCAGTATATACAGCCCACTACAGTCTCCAAAAAAAACAACAACAAAAAAAAAAACTGCGAAAATACTGCCACTGAATAAACGCAAAATATCGATACTTGGTGTCTCTGAATTGATACAATATAGTCATGCAAAATATTGCGATACAATGCTGTATCGTTTTTTTCCCCCACCTCTATCAATTTCCCCCATGTAATCTTAAACAGAGCTCTCCGACAGTAAGGTAAAATGGTGAAAATATTCTATTTGTAAATACAACGTACCCATAAACTGGTAATGATTCTTTTGGGTTGGTAAAAGACATTTATCAGCTGCCCTCACCCAAAGCAGCACATTGCTTAGCTTCTGGACTGTACTCCTGCTTGCTTCTCCAAACTGGGGTGTGCTGACTGCTATCTAGGTAATAAAAACACTATCTGTGGATAAGTACCTCATAAACACCAAAAATAATTCAGAACTATCCCTTTAGTGCTGCTCGACCATCAAGTTGCCTCAAGTCCATTTATAGTTTGTTTCTCAGAGTTTTAGATGTTTTTAGTTCGCCCCCTTTTGAAAACAAGAATTATCTCCATCACTGAATTTCATGATGAGGAGCTAAAGCAGAAAAACTGCCTGAAAAAATAATTCTCACTGCTTCAAGAGCCTGACATGAGACAGTGTGAGTATGTGACTGACAAACAAGCTTCTTGTATTCTGCCTTAATGGGGGTATTTCATGTATGACTATTAGTAAAGAAAAGGCTTCATGGATGAGGACCCTCTGTTAGTGTCTGTGGGAAACTTTCCCAACAGGACTAGTGGAAAGCGGGGGTGATGGTGGTGCTACTACTAAAGCAAATAATTAGCAGCGGCTCCACTTTTAATTATATTTTGTTGGACATTTTGACTATATTAGATAGCACAGTAGAGAGAATGGAGCATATGACTATTAAACTGGGGAACTGTGGCCATGTGATATTCCCTACTTTTTTTCTTTCTTGCATGAAATAATAAGCCGATGCACATATTTATACGCATATAAATGTTTGTGAAGTACCTTGCATTAAGCATTTATGGTTAATTGTGTCAGAATATGAGTGTGCACACATAGTTGGAATCTACATGCAGTTTTATAGACGGGATATCTGAACATCAGTGTCTGAGCAGTTTGGCGTGCCAAATGGAGATCATTTTTACGTTGACAGTCCGCAGAGATAGAGAAGCTCATATTTGCCTTTCAGTTAACTGTCAGTTCCTCCACAGGGATGTCTAAAAGCCACTCACATGTCTCGATGCAACCCTCTTGACACAGCTGAGCTTTTAGAGTAAAAGGTACATAAGCCTGGGGGATGCTGACCTCTGTGCCTATGGAAAATTTAAGTTTGAGTGCTTGAATGTGTAGGTGCTCGGTGGTGCACGTGTGTGTGGAAATGGAAGGAGATCGATCTCCATTATTAGTGCGAACTGGATCAATAAGGAAGTCAGTGAACCAATATCTAAAAAGGCGAATATGAAGTGATAAAAACACGCCTACGTGCCAAAGACGCACGTGCTTGCCACACACATGCATGCACCCACACACCCCAGCGCACACAAATACCCTCACAAAGACACACACACACACACACACACACACACACACACACACACACACACACACTTCTGGTGTGAGTGGCTGGTTATTGAAATTTCCGTCCAATGGGAAAACTGGAGCATGTCAGAGATACACGAAGGTCAATACAGCAGAGTGGCACAGTGCGAGAGTACATTGTGTAGGTGAACCTACCCACAAACACACACACACACAAGCAAGCACACACATTGCCGGCACACACGGACCGAACAAACCGAGTGTGAGCGAGTTGAAGAGAAAGGGACACGCCCCTCTCTTTTGGTTCAATCCCTCAGGGAAATCACATACTGACACCTCTTCCCTTGCTGTTCTTTCACCCACTTCCTCTGCTCTTTTCTTTCTTCTCTGCCTTTTATTCTCCCCTCTATTCAAGTTTCCATTCAGTAATGCTCTATTACCACAACGGAAGGACCGCAAATTGAAGGGGACGGAAAGAGAATAGCACTAAAACACACAAACAACCCCCCAAAAAACACTACAGGATATTAAGAGCAAGAGTGAACAGTAATGTGCTTCTTTTTCATCAGGCTTACTCAAGGCAGAACTTTTTCATCCATCCATCCATCCATCCATCCATCCATCCGTCCATCCATCCATCCATCCGTCCATCCATCCATCCATCCATCCATCCTCCCCTAATGTGGCTGTTGAGAAGCTGTCTATTACTCATGCTCCCTCTCCCTGCTGCCTCTGCACTTGCGTCCTTATCTAACTTGGACTCGCTGGTGGTGAGCTACTGCAGCGATGCCAGATGAAGAGAAAACCATCTACTCTTTTTGTAACCAGAGCGTGGGCAGGCCACCCACCTGAAGTTTTACATAGATTTTATACATTGGCTCAGAAAACAGCAAAGAAATGTTCCAACTTTTGCAAGCAGAGTAAAAATAAAGCTTATTTTTTCTGTAGCATAGGCAGAGAGAGAAGGAGAGGTGTTTATTAGTATATACTGTAGCTCAGTGGCTTTTAACAGTCTCTATTTGCTACTTAGTGTGCTACACATAATCATATTTTTAAGCTTCATTGGCCTGTTTAAATATTTGCTTGAAAAGTAACTAAGAAGTCATAAATAAAATAGTTACATTAATTATTATATTTTCAACAGTGTAATTAGTAATCTGTAACCATGATACATTAACACTGAGTAAAATTACTTTAAATATTTTTAGTTTTTTAGTAGTTAGTAATAGTTTAGTTTGTTTTAAATTGTTTTATCGTATTATTATTATTATTATTATTATTATTATTATTATTATATACATTCATCTCTGCAAACGTTAAAATTTCTCTGCAATTTTTAAAATATTTTAGCAAAGGTATTAATGTAAATTCATATTTATCATAGGTTAATAACTTATAGGTTAGTTTTATTTTGAATGTATATATGTATAATGTATGTTCAATGTGTTTGAATGCTGCTACTGGATGCTTGAATTTCCCAGTTGAAGAATAAAGGATCTATCAATTATCTATCTCTGTTATCTTGTTGTTTTAATCTGTATTTTATAATCTTCCAGCTATTGTTTTAACTTCTAATTGATCTATTCTAACTTTATATTGTGTTGTTGTAATTTCTCTGTACAACACCTAGTTTGCGTATAAAATTTATCAAACTATCTTGCCTTTGCAGCTGGTTACAGGACAAATGTGGGTACAAATCGGTTTTAACCAAAGAGCTTAGACCAAAAGAGCTTATCACGTAGGGAATAGTGAATAAGCAGAAAAGGGACTAACAAAACTTCAGTCCTTATGTAGATATGTCTGGCCACACAGGACATTTTCTGCCTGAGGACACGCTGACCACAGCTGTTCTCCATCAGTGAAGAAAGAAACTTTTCAAGCCTACAAAGTCACATTTGATGGTTATAAAAGAGACTTTGGGTGGAGTATCAGTTTAAGACACTGTTGCAGAAGAAGAACTTCTCAGCAGTCTTTCTGCCTACATGAGGTGAATGATGACTCATCAGTTGGTTCTTTCTTCATTTTAGCTCGGAGCGGTGAATCTGCCCTCTAGCCTGACAAAGACACCTGACAGTTTCACTCTTCTCTCATAGCCTCATAGAGATAGACACAACTTACTGTAAAAGTAGGCTGCATGATGGAAGAATGGATGAATTCTCATTCACTTCAACACATCACTAAACCTTCCCACACCTTGCTGGATGAACACTTTTGGGGCTTTCTTTTAGCTTTTACTTGCACATTTTTAAAGTGGAAGAAAACTAAACAATGGTTCTGGAGATGTTTCCAAATGACCCTTAAGCTATGTAAGACTTATGGCATGCAGTTGCATAAAAATGCTTTATTAAATATGTGCATTGCCAAGTTGCAATAGATCTTTTTACTGCTTTCAAGATGAGGCAAGTCACATCATGTAGCAAACACTGAGCTGAGACGAAGTCTGGATTTCATGCCTTCTATGTGGATCATGATTGCAATGAATACAAAAAAAAGCTACTAAATGAAAAAAAGCCTTGAGGATAGTTCATAAAATGTCATGTAATCTTTTCACACATTGTTTGAGCAAAGGCATATTTTACTTTCTCTTTGTGTACGCTTATTCATTGCTCAGAGAACTATGATATTTTTCAATCTGAACTATTTTGAAACTGCTCCAGTACTGAGTGAGAGCGCTGCAGCCAGCGAGCTGCAAGGACAACCGTGCATCATCATTACATGCCCCGAAAATGCTTGTTTTCTGCCACTGACAGGCTCAAATTGATATTATTAGTGCCTGACAACATTATGGAAAGAGGGAGAAGTCTTGTTCTGAAATGAGAGGTGAGAGGTGACTCGTTGCTGGAAGACAACAATGAAAACAGGATCGAAAGAGAAGAACGGGAAAGTTTGCTGTTTGTGTTGGAATACAGAAAGCGTTGCTGTTATCTTGAAGATTTTCAAGGTCATGGCTGAAGATTTAGTATATGTATGAAGAGCTCCTACAAATTGAAAAATGGAAAAGGAGAGAGAGAAAGGATGCTGTGACCCTCGGCTCTCTGAACGAGAATTCTTTTTGAATACAACGGTAAACAGACTGGATCTAGCAAATAGTAAAAAAAAAAAAAAAGAACGCTTTATTGCTCTGTCGGGTCCTGTCCAAAATGTTGTCAGACAATAATAATAGCAATCTGAACCTGTCAGTGGCAAAAACAAGCACTTTTAGTGAAAGTAACATTACATTAATGGTGCACAATTGACCTTGCAGCTTGATTTACAGCTGCTGGCTGCAGAGCTCTCAGTCAATACTGGACCAATTTCATAAATTGTTGTCCTCATTAGTCACTTAGATACAAAAACATAGGAAAATAGGATTCAGGGTTACGAATACCAAAGTTCATCTTTACAGTAACAGCTGATATTTCTGTGCATGCATGCTGCAGGGGCAAAACTGTCTTTTATGACCACAGAAACACAGCGTTTCTCTTCTGGTTGTGGAATGCAAAGAACGCACAACCTTTGACTTGGTCATGTGCTTCAACACAATTGGCTCATGGGTTTAAAGTGTGCACTCACAAAAGCCAAAGGTAGAGTTAACAATGCAAGGATTGCTGTGAAGAGGGATTGCAAAGTGAGGAAGAGGCAGGGAAAATAACAGACATCTTCTATTACAATAAAATCTATAATGTGCAAAGGGAAGTCAGTCAAGTCAATGTAAATGTCTAAGCTATTTGGTAAAAGGACTACAATTATATAGCACTTTTATTCGCTGCAGCCATCCTACAACAAACACAATGAAAGATTCTCTGATTAACAAAAATAATCCACGCTCACACTGTGTGCTGCCTCTGACTGTGTTTCTACTGTCCCTGCTCTTTCTTTCTTTCTTTTTAATTATATTAACCGAGCCAACAAGCAGTGAATGTGTCATGATTATTAGCGCGAGCTGTCTGAATGAATGGAAAGTGCTCAAGTGCCAGCTCATTGTGCTTCAAGTTTAGCAAGTCAGCAGGGGTTTTGCACACCAGCAAATAAATGCAACACACTATATATTTACCTGCAGATAGGTCCATGTAATGGACTGTACACAAACATACACACAAAGAGAGAAGAAAGAGCTTGCTCAATACTCTACAGGGATCCACTGGAGATACAATTCAGCAGCAAAGAATAGCGCAGTCCATTTATCAAAGGAAAAACACTAACCCTGACACATGCCCATACACACTCATATACAGCACTCTCACAGGGATGTTGTGAGATGAAGGTGACCTTGTGTCGGTGGTCATTTATCAGAATATGTGATTCAAAGTGCCGTGGCAGACAAAGCCCAATAGCCCCTACTTGTGCAAATGTCTTCTCATCACTTTGAACCCTATAGCACATAATCGCACACCGATGTGCCCCTGAAATGTAAAACACTCTCTCCCCTGTGTTTTCATTCAGCTACAGGGAGCCACCACAGCCACCACAGCAGGAAAAAGGGCCAAATAAACAACATAACTATATTTCAGCCCAATATGCCATGGAGTTTGGAGCTGGTACAAATAATGCATTTTTTATTATTAGGAAGGCACCAAATAACATAAAACCAGAAGCAGGGTGGAAATGTTCCTGCAGATATCTGGAGTCAAAATGCTCCTTATTTGATTTTAATGTAAATCAACTGAATATATATTCAATATTCTTCTGTATTCTTCTTCTATCGCAATTTTTTTTACTGAAATTACAGCAATGTGAAAGTGCCATTACCTGCTTTCTCTCTAATGGCCAGCAGGGGGCGACTCCACTGGCTGCAAAAAGAAGCCAGATTGTATAGAAGTCTATGAGAAAATTACTACTACTCTGTCTTTATTTATTACCTCAGAAAACATTTTGCCTTATGAGTTTATGGTCTTAATTGCTTAAAGTCTTTTTCATTACAGCATGATGTTTATTTTTTTAAATTAAGGTCAAATTTAGAGTAAATTGACAATAAAGCAGAGTAAGCTTTAGGGTGTGGCTACCTTGTGATTGGCAGCTTGCTACCACATCAACCTGTGTGTTTTCTTTGAACTTTGACCTTGTCAAAGTGTGTTTTCAGTTCATGAATGTAAAATGGAACATTTGGTCCCCTAAAATGATCTTTTTCAGCATACTAAAAGACGCTCAAAAGGAGTTGGTTGTTCATTTTTAAATTACAGATTTACCTTGACAATCAAGCTAGAACTTGTGTTGCTTAATATCCAAATATTTCTGGCTATAAAAAAACAAGATGGTGGTGTACTGTACTGTCCACTTCTTGAAACTGTCTCTGGTTGTAGTAGGTAAGATCTCATGGGCTGAGGCTGTGTAATGTTTTGATCCCACCACAATAAAAACCTGACTGATAGAATGATGTTGTGAACTTTAAACTGACATTTAACTGACATTTGTACAGAGACATAAAAAGCGAACAGAGATGAACAATTTGACCTCGTTTTACAGCGGGATATATAAAGTTCACTACAAATAAACCTAAACCTGCAGAAAGCTTCTAACTTACTGGTTTAAAATGCCAAGAATGTAGCTCCAGCTATATAGATTCAGAAAACTTTAGCTACACATACAGCAAACTGACTTCTCCTGACTTTTGAGGTATTTTATTTAACAGATTATTATTGATGCATAATGTTTGGATGCCCATCTCGCCTGCTCCTTCTGTCTTCCCCTTGGAATCAACACTAGTTATGGTTTTTGCTGCATAGAGGAGGGTTTGCTTTTTTTTTTAAATATATCATGCAGCACAGCTGGGTGGTATTTTAATGGCTGCTCTCTGCTCACCATGATCAGATGGAGGACCAAATCAGTGACCCCTGAGTTTAAAAAAGAATATACACACGAAAAACACTTTAAAATTGTTGTCTGTGTGCATTTATCTACTTGTGATCATAACAAACTGCTGAATCCACCCATATGTACAACAAGCTTCTCAGTTTAAATTATAGCATATATTATAGTTATTATTCTTATTCTAATTCTTATTATTGTGGCATGTTAATACTGCAATACAAACTATTACACTGAAATAAGCTGGAGTCTAGAGATGCAAATCTGGACTCAATATTGTATGTTTTGAGATCAAATACAGAAAATTAAAATAAAAGGAATCAATTAAATTCAAAATAGACTGCAAGCAAGTTCACACACAGCTAAGCTTGGGCTGTGCTCTGATGCATCAAAGAAGCTTCCTTACTGCCATCACCAGCGATCGATTTAAGCTTTCAACTCACTGCACATTCTTTGCAGCAGCAGCTCAGACTCACTGATGTCAAGACTTACCTGTTATGATCGAGTCCCTCGGCATTGGTACTGAAGAACGGTGTTGGGAATAGCAGAACGTTATGGATCCTGCTCCCAGTAGTTTAATTCACTAGCGATCAATGAAATAAAACAGAGAAAAGGAGTGCACACTTGATGGATATAACCTACACACGCAAGGGTTCAGAGCTATGGCCACAATACTTGTTTTAACTGGTTAAGAATGGAAAACTAAATATTTTGATGCATTTAAATGATCATGCAAATTTTGTGCAACGCATGTTGTCTTGTCTTCTTCCTGTCTCTCTCTTTTGTTATGTACGCTGACCAGAGCTGTGTATTTAAGTTCAAATCCTCAGTTTAAAGACTTATATATTTATATACAGAATTACATTAATACATTTTTGGTCTCAAGCATGACTGAGGTGTTATCTGGAGCATGATTGGGATGTGACATGCTGTGCCGTCACCTATATAAAAAGTGCAGGCTGTTGCACATAGTGTTGCTTAAGTGTCTGGATCCTCTGCTTCTGCAGGTTTTAAGAGGCTGTGAAATGAGTTACAATCCATTTTCCATGTAATGGCTCCTCCAGCACTTCACACAAGGCACAGTAGTATACTACCTACATAGGTCACTAGTCCTGGGTTGCCATTGGAGATAATTTGTTTCAATCTTAAGCACTGAGTGCTCCACTGCTGTGTGTGCTTGACTAAATGTGCTGAATATCAAGCTCTTGTGTTTGCTGCTTACTACTGCATATCAGAGCACTGGTGCTCACAATAAGGGTCAAAGCAGAGTGGACAAGAAGAATTAAAGGTTTCACATACGGCTGATAAAAACAAGTCAGATCTTAAAGGGGGAAACTGTTGCATTTCCTGTGTGATATTCATGTTAGCTCCACTGATTTATGGCTGTTGTATATGCAGTTTTGATGAATTAATCTCTTCCTGTTATTGCTTTATTGAGGTTTTAAAATGAAGCTCTGCATGGAGCAAAACAATTATCTATTTACATTCATCCATAAAGATACCACGTGCAATTTTCTGAAAATCCTTGTTATTACTGACAACAGTGGCCGTTAAGTGAACTGCAGTCAGCGTCCTGCTCGCACTTCTTAGACGAGAGGCTGAATGTGATTGTAATGATTCCACTTTGCTGGACT
>NC_081520.1:32088157-32208157 GCF_030273125.1 Centropristis striata | reverse complement strand
AAACAAGAAAATCTCAAAATTACGTAATTAATCAGAAAAAACAAAGAAAAGAAAAAAAGAAAGAAAAATTAAAGAAATTACCTTTTGTTGTTGATTAAAAAAACATCTCAGTCAAGGTCAGTTTATTAGCTTTTCTGTAGCTTTTAGTCATATCACATTATTTTTTATTATATTATTTCTCTTCCATACTAACTGTTATTATTTGCTAACAAATGAATCATCAGATGGCCTTGTTTTGTTGTTTATCAATGTTTTCAATAAATGAGGTCCTCTAGTAGGGAAATATCATTTAAATTTTCACAGACCTTCAAAATAAAACGCAATAAATTCCTGGAAAGTAAATCCAGAAAATGTATGAATGGAATAAACCCTGACAGCCAAACCACAACCAGCCAAAACAACAGTCACATGCATATTAATATCAAAGATTGATCTCCAGCACCACCACACCTCTATACATTTAATCAGCCCTCACATTCATCACATCCAGCCCAATCTGCTGCAGGAAGCGTCCCGAGTACCCCTGACAGCTCTGAGGTGACATTGGCAGTGACGGGACATTTAGGATGAAGCTGTACAGCAGGTTCAAGAGGACTGTCTGGTGTAGTCCATCAATCTGACACCAAACCTCAGAGCCATTTACTAAAAACAAGCTCGCCAGCAGCTATGCACACTCACACACACAATGTCACGTCACATCACATGAAAAATGTATTTGGTAAGCTGCTGTACCAAGTCACCACTGTGCTGCTGATCTTTACGATGTGAGATTTTGACTGTTATTAACTTTCTTTTAAATGCACTGTAACTCAAGATAAGAACATTGTTGAGCACGATGTTTGCTGCTGTTAAAAGGGCATTTATTGAATGTAGATCACCCAAACGATTGTGTGTGAATTCATTTGAGGCTATCACAGGCAAACAGTCGCAGCGTTGGATTAAAACCAGCTGACAAAAGCAGCTTCTCTAAATCAAATGAAGTAAGCCGCTTCAGCTCAAACGCTGAAAATTGGCCTGACTCGGAGAAGATACTGTTAATTGTTTGGAAAAACAATCAGAACTAAGTAGTGTTGTGTTTACTGGAGGCTGAAATTGCCTGAAATATACGATGAATCTTTGATGAGCAAAATCAGATTTTATCAGTGTCACTGTTACTGTAAGCATTTTTGCATTTCTACCCTGTACTACACTGTCATAAATGTTCCTTATACTGTAGGCTTTCTCCATTACTTAAAGTGCCCTGCAGACATATTTTAAAGTATTTGGAAATACTCTGCTATGACTAATGCTTTAGGTTTTAGTTTACCATGGTTTTCCTACAAAAAAAGTTAAAAACAACAAAAAAGATACATTTCTCTTCTCTCCTACTTCTACTTCTACTTCTCTTCCTGGTTCTACCGGGCCCAAAGCTGTCTGTTTCGCCTCCACCGAATCGGTGCACCAAAATTTGCTCGAGGTAATTAATGTGCCTTCTCTGTTCTGTTATATTATCTAATAAAAATAATAACAACAATAAAACACTCAGTCTATCAAAAATGCAGTCATAAAGGCAGGCAATAAAACTATATACAAATACTAATAAAACTACATAGTAATAATAATACGATAATAACAAAGAGAAAGGTGGGGCCATTTAACTGAAAGCAGATGAAATGATCTGTGATAACGCTGCTTAACTGCTGAAATGACTCCTGGATAGTTGTCAGAGCTGCTGAGGCAACTTGAATGTCTGACTGATGGAAAAAGTCTGACATGTTTGTTGCAGATGGATGTTACACATACACGTGGAGATCCAGCGTGAGCTGATCTGAGCACACTTTTGCGTTTTCAACCCTTTAGGCCAGACCTGGGCATTGGGCGGCCCGCGGGCCACATCCGGCCCGTTGACTGTCCTCGTCCGGCCCGCGTGAGGTTACCCAGAAATTAGAAATGAATATAACCGCAGTGCTTTTATTTTGAAGGCGATTTACGTATAACTGAGTTACCTGAGGTACCTTGTCAAAAACACCTATTGCTTTTTGCATAAAGTTAATAAATTAACAATTAACATGTTAATAAATTCCTTGGTCACCTTGTGAATCCACCGTAAGAGCTACGAGGTGGGAAAAAATTAACAAGCATTAGCATTAGCACTTGAGCAAACAAGCACTTTTACCATAGACAACAAATATAGCCGCTAATATATATGACAGAAGAACATAAACTTTAACAAACCCTGTTTCCTGTCAGCCACTATAGAAGCCTTTTTGATACTTTATATCAACTTTATATGAATCACAACGCACTCGTTATTATTTACCGTTCGTTTTTCATTTAACCGTTCCACTTGTTATTTCCTGTCTCTACCTTTCAAAATAAAAGCACCCGTTTCACGCTGGACAGCACATTTTCAAAATAAAAGCATCACAACATTGTAAAACACCTAGAAAATGTACAAACATGAAAAACAAGCTATATAATACAAAAACACCTATAGGAACCTTGCTAAATGTCATTTAAAGAGTTTAAAATAAATGTTAGTGATTGGAGTATTTACAACTTGTTACTGCTGTATTTGATTTACTCAAAATTAGCAGTCTTAACATAACATGTATTCTTATCAGTAGCAACTCAAAACCAGATAATTTACTGTATTTCATAAAGCGGTTAAATTAATACTGAGCAGAATTTTGTTCAGAGTTTTGGTCCGGCCCCCGTAACTTTTGTGTTATTGGTCATGTGGCCCCTTGGGAAAATTAATTGCCCACCCCTGCTTTAGACGGAAACACAACGGTGGAGCAATTTTAAGATTTCCACTCAGGAGGGTGGTTTAATTTTTTTGTGTCTAAACGAAAGGTACATTTGATCAAATATTTTGTCGTCTTCACCCAAGAGCGTTGTTGTGTAAACAGGCCCTCAGGTGAAGTCTAGCCAACAAATCAGAATGATAACACTAACTTTATGCTACACAGCTCTACTGTTCACTTTACACAACTTGCTGAGTATTTTAGGTGTTGACCCTGTGGGTAGGACGGGTTTAAGTTTTATACAGTCCGTGTTTAAAGCTTACTAGAAAATACCACTAGTTCAGGTTAGTGGGTCAAAAGTGACAAAGCACCGTTATGAAAAATTATTAATTACTTACAAAAATAATGATTGCAAAAGTCTGACTTCCACCTTCACTTTCTCTCTTTTTTCTCTCTGAAACTCACACACACGCACATCAAGAAGCCTCTTTTATTTACACACAACACTAGAGGTGGGAGAAAAAATCGATACGGTATAGCATTGCAATATTTTGCTTGGCAATATTATATCAATTCATGGCCGCCAAGTATCGATATTTGGCGTTCTGACAGCCCACTGTTTTGCCATTCCGGAGGCTTTAGCGGGCTCACTTTTAGAAATATACTGGACATACTGGTACCATATGAAACTAGGAGATCTAAGGAATCTATTGGCACCATGTGTGTCAAGATATCGTGTTGGAAAATTGTCAAAATAACACTGCAAAGTTAGGCTATCTTTTGATGTCTCATGGTGATTTTCAAAGTGGTCATGTGACCTCTGATGTCATGCTATCTCAATAAAAATAGGCTCTCAGGGTTCCCACTGGGTAGACTCAAATTGTGGAGAAATAAAAATGACTGACGTGAGATGAATAGACTGAGATTTTCTTTTATTTGACAAAACAATTCTTGATTAAATTTAATTTTGTGGACACAAAATGCAGTTAAGCAGTTAAATACTCACCTTATCGCAAAATGCTTAAAATCGAAATAATATCATATCTTGACTCAAGTATCGGGATAAAATAGTATTGAGGGGCCTCTGCTGATTCCCAGCTTTAGCTGACACTCTCTCTTTTTCTGTCTGAAACACACCACCTCACCACTCAATATTCCTTGTCTCAACCCATGTCTTGCCTTGTCATTGGCTGAACATTGGCCAACAGATCCAGATATCTAATAGCTATATATCTAGAAGGTTTTGGTGATGCATCTGCTTGCGTCTTTGAATACTCCACACGTATTGATACTGGAGTTGGGACATACTTTTACGTAAGTTTTAAGCACAAACATCTCCACCTTCAGTAGAGGAATGTGAAAACAACCCTTTCGTGACAAACTTTGCACGGAGACAAGTCAGTATAGTCAAGGTTAGACATTTCAGGGGACGTAAACAGAAGAATTAATTTTTTGAGAGAAGCTGTAACATGCTTATATAATATGAATTATTGAAACCAACACTTTGGCTCTCTTGATCTGATCAATTTTTCAAAAGACGGAGGTGAAGAGAGACCTCCCAGGGGCAGCTACTCAGAGGTTGATCCTTGGTTGATGGAGTCATGTTGAGGTGAGTGTGCTCTGCTATTAAATGCAGCAATATCACAGTAAACCCAGAGGCTGTCTGTTTTGTAAACACGGTGAAAGGTTATTCCAGTACTGCAAAAAAAAAAAAAAACACAGACTGTATTGACCAGTGTTGGGTAATAGCAGCAAGATACACAGAGAGACAATCAGCACTGTGCACTGTTTCATACTATCACTTCTGTACACACACACACACACACACACACACACACACACGCACACAGGTAGGGGAGCTGGTCCGCACATTTACTCAGGAAAACACAGAAGGAGCCAGAAAATAGGTTAGTTCAAAGCAAATTCTCCTCAAAGTCTGTCTCTCCTAATCTGCTGTGGACTCTGTGATCTAGATTACCTTTTAAACACACACATACACAACCACACACATACACACAATTCGGGGCATCACTGCTGCGCAATAAAGGTGATAAAAGTATTGGTCCGGGGTTTGTGATTAAAACAGGGACTGTTGTCGTTGCTCAAATGCAATCAAGACACAAACCCACCGTGTGATCACTTACTCACTGCTCAGCTGCTCTTTCACACTCACACACACACACACACACACACACACACACACACACACACACACACACACACACACACATACACACACATACACACACACACACACACACACAAAGTGAGACAGCATGAATAACTACAGTGCAGAGGAACATAATTAGCGAGCCATGGACCTGGAATCTGATGAGGATGCAGCCGGTAACCTTGATCTGCTCTGTGTGTGTATTTATGGACAAAGCATATGTCAACAAGCATGTGCTGTTGGTTTTATGTGTGCATATGGTGCCCATAAAAGACTGTGATTGAAAGCGTGTATATATACGTAAATCTGTGTGTGTGTGTGTGTGTGTGTGTGTGTGTGTGTGTGTGTGTGTGTGTGTGTGTGTCCTGACTCCCATAAAGCAGTGGAGTGATTGAAAGGTCTGAATGGTAAAGGTGCACTCTGGGGAATAGGGCTAATCTACATAATGGCGGAGCTATATTAATGGCATCCTGATGCACACGCAAGCACACACACACACACACACACACACGCTGGTGTCAGTTGAACGGGAGCATCTCTCAACCCCCACACATCCAGATTTATTCCTGCTGATCTGACGGAGCCAGTGACAGTTATAATGAAAACATCTGAGTTAAAAATGCTGCAAGGAAATAATTCATTTGTATGTTTTATTTGAATTATACCAGCTGCTCATTTGATTGTATTGATGATTACTTTTAAAGGGCAGTTTTTTAAATGCAGGTTTAAGTACATGTTTGTTCTCACATGATCACACTCACTGATTAATGCCTGATTATTACAGAACAACCTTTCTGGCGGCAGATTACTACCACTCCACAGATATAATTACATATCATTATTTATTTTTTCTCTGATAAAATCAAGCTGCTCTCTAAAGGCAATCCTTCCTGACATGAAAAATATCTGTCTGCATCCTTTTCTGTGGAACAATACTGGCTCCTAATATTGAGGTGGCCGCTCCAGAAATGTGCTCAGCTTGATGAGAAATGTGCATTTGGGGAAATGCTTCTGCTGCACAAGGAGCCGGAAGAGATACGGGAGAGGCAGTAAATGGCCGTGTGATCAGTGGGAGCATTGTTCGGTTGATTCAGGAATGGGTATCCTAATTCATCCAACTAAAACTGCACACTAATATGAACCATTGCACAAAGAAGCACTGTTGTACTGATCAATATTCACCTGAAAATGCCAAAATATATAGTCTTGATGTATTACAGGTGTGGGACATTGCATCTAGTCCTCGTGCATAAATGTCACAACTCTAATGCGTCTGTGATGTCCATATCAAATAAAATAAAGTCTCATAAACTATTATTGAATTCTAATACTTTAGCCACATTAGCACTCTGCTACAAGGATTGTTGACTGTGTGATAAAGTTACATACACTGTAAAAAACTCATTTTTTAAGTTAAGGCAACTGAACATTTTTTTATGTGCAATGTTGCTAATTTTTGCTTGGAAATCTTAATTTTTGTTGAGAAAACATAGTATTTCATGTTTAGGAAAACTTCTTATTAATTGAAGGAACAAATGCATGAGTACACTAAACAGATTTTTTTTATGTTGACACCACCCGACAAGGGGTAGGTAAAACTTGTGCAACTAGTTCACTCATTTTTTGAAGTTGAGGCAACTGAACATTTTTTACAGTGGTCGATTGGTTTAACATTTATCTAGAGCTGAAAATATTAGTCAATTAATCAACTAAACGTTTCAGCAAACAATAACAATATTAATCAAAATCATTATCAATAAATCCATGGAAAATGTCTAGATATCAGCTCTTAAATGAAACTCTTATGAGCTATTTTTGTTGTTATCATTATAGTTGTCCAAACAAATGAATCTGTGCTAACACTAGAGTTCACATTAATTTCATACAGAAAATACAGTGCATTCATTTTAATTTCACTGTATTAAAACATACAAATATGAGCTGTTATATAAACAGTCTTTAAGTGTGCAAGTAGGAGAGGAACGGAGAAAACCGAGGTTACTGGTGTGATCCCTGCTGGGGCCGGCAGTGCTGACAATCCATGCACTCACAGAAATGTAAAGTGCCTTGAATAAAAGTGTTCACAACATGGTGCATGACTAACAGTTTAAAAAGAAGTGTGTGTGCGAATGTGTGTGTGAGTATTACCATGCCTTATTGTTACTCATAATTAATTTCCTTAAACAACAAAAGCAGTAAAACAACAGCAGGAAAGCGACACTGACACACCCTACTTTGGAAAGTCACGCAGACATACGCAATCACACACTTAACATCAGGCTGCACTGTTTGTATTGATAACCTGTTTCAACAGTGCAATGCATTTGTTAAGCTGACTCCACTCTGGAAGGCACAGCACTCAATGAAACAATGAATCTGGAAGCAACAAGCATCAATTACAATGAGAGGTGGAAAAATACAGCCAGTGTATTAAACCAGGCAAGATTAAAGTCCCCTTAAAAACACAAGTATTACATATTTGCTGTCAGACTTTACTGCATTAACGGACAACTTTGTTTGCTCAATGAACGATGTACAGTCATGGAAAAAAATTATTAGACCATTGATTTCTTGTTCATTTTAATGCCTGGATTAATGATTTTGGTTATTATCAAGAAAACCATGGAAAATGTCTAGATATCAGCTCTTAAATTAAATTCTTATGACCTATTTTTGTTGTTATTAATATATTTGTCCAAACAAATGTTCCTTTAGTTGTACCAGGCATTAAAATTAACAAGAAATTAGAGAAAACAAGGGTGGTCTAATAATTTTTCCATGACTGTATATTGCCATAAACATTTGGCCAAACAACAAATGCGTCTATCTATACACGATCAACCTGATACATCTCTACCTGGTATTACCCTCTGAAATCCAAGCAGATTCTAGATTCTAGATTTTTTGCTCTTTTTCACAAGTGCAGCTCTATGGAATCAGCACAATCCTGACTAGTGACTAAAAGTGACCGATTCAAACTTTTTTTTTTTTTTTTTTTGTAGAATAACACAGTTATATACCAATGACATAAATCATGAAAAAAAGAAAAAAAATGCAAGTTTAATTCCTTTGATAAATAATTTTAGAAAAATTGGAATAAAATGGAATCTATATATACAACACGTTTCCAAGTGCCCACAAGTGAATATTGGAGAAAAAAACTGGGTCTCCACATGCTTAACATATTGAACTATTTGCATTTTTACAACCTCTCTGTGTGAACCGATTTTCACTAAATATTTGTTAGTCACTGTTCGTCTCAGCAAAATCAATCATGGTTTCACTGTGTCATTGAGGAGCAGAATTTAATGTTTTTAACAATATCTAGTTATTACAAATGGTTTTCTTTTTTGGCAACGTTTTAAATGAGACATGTAGAATACAATATGACAAATATCACAATTTTATGCCTTGTTTTGTTTACTTTCCTAACAAATGATCCATTCAAGGACTGTGGGAAAGTTCATATCCTGACAATAATGCCTGTTTTTTAGATTTTCTTTCTAAAATAAACAGTGTATTTTGGGGATCTTACAAAGAAAACATATGTTTATGTTTAATGTTTCACACCGATCAGACCACAATCCATCCTCAGTGCAGTGGGTGCATTTACACATGTACTTTCATGACGTTTAGCATTATCCATTTAAAGTCTGATCCCCCTAAACCAATGGTGTGAAGAGGGTCTTTTTGTCCAGGTTGCAGTGTCCTTCGCTGTCTGACGTACTTCACACTCACTGCTGCAAATGCGCTCCAAATGAAAAGCTCATTTGACGGCTTTTATTCTAAAGTGGCAGGTATTCAATTTGTGTTTTAAAATTAATCAGTTAATCAAATGATCTGAAAACCATGAAGGGTTTTTGTCAGCAAAGGTCATAAGATGACTCATAACTTTTCAAGCACCGCAGAATGTGCTTCACTTACACACCAGTCAGTTCCAAGGTACGTGTGTGGGCGACATTTCATTCAAATAACAAAAAATCCAGCTCTTTATGTAAAAAGCCATGGCCTTGTGTACTTCACTGCTACATCATTATGACATTGTGTCACAGCAGGCAGAACTACACACACACACACACACACACACACACACACACACACACACACGCACACACAACTAATAAACCTTTCTGGCTTCTATTCATCGGAAATCACAAAGCTGCTTCACGTCAACACTTTTGCAAAGCTGGTTGGTGGTTGCTATGTGAGTTAGGACGTTGGCAACCTGAACCGTTTATATGCCAGTTTCCATACCAACACGCACTGTCTCCTAACTATAGTCCATCTCGGCAGCATTGAGAAGTGAGTAGAGGCGGATGAGATGATGAGAAAAATTTAAAAAAGGAGAAGAAAACCTGCTGCTCTATAGAAATCTCTATACAGTTCAACGCTGTTTAGAAATCCCACCTGCCGAGCAAAACACAATAGCACTGCCCTGATAATGCTTGTGTGTGTTTTGTGTGTCGGATACACTTTGAGGTAATTTAACAGTTAATTAAAGTGTATTTCTCTGCATTTATGTGGTTTACATGAACACATATGTCAAGCAGGTGGGCAGGAATTAGCCAGTTAGCTGGACCCGACTAAGGTAGGAGGTAGTTCCATTTAGGGCTGGCCGATATATCAATATAAAAGATATATATCGATATATTTTTTAGATGTGATATGGAATTAGACCATATCAGATATATCATTATAGTTTTAATTTTTTTTATTTCTTTATATATAAATGCTGCCCTTACAAGGGTTTGTCATATTTTTTAAATATTTTTTATTGAGTGTGTTTATTAGTTTTTGTTTGCAAAAAATTACAGCAGATCAAACAGTAAGAGATTGTTACATGGAACAGAGTAAACTTTTTCTCCCTATTCCCCCTTCCATCCCCCCACCAAATAAGTATAAAAAACCATGTTGAAACTATAAACACAAGATGAAAGTAAAGCAAAAATAGATACAAAACAAAATATAAATAAATAAATAAAAAGATAAAATAAAAAACTAACTAAATAAATAAATAAAAACTAAAAAATAAAGTCGTAGGGTTTGTCATATTTACTTATTTTGTAATGTTCGTTATTATTTTCTCATATAAATATATATTTAATTTATTTCAGAAAAAGATTGGCCTATTTTATTTTATAGGCCATTCTTATTTAAGATATTTTTTTATTTAACTGTGCACTTTATGGAGCTTTGATTTAAAAAAAAAAAGGTGCTCCTGTTGTTATACAGTATTTATGTTCACTTAAATAAACGGCTTCAATAAAACTACTTGTGACATGACTTTGACTTTAACTGAAGATTTACTCTCACTTTGCGATAAAATATATCGGGATATATATTGTTTATCGATATTCAGCCTAAATATATCAGGATATGACTTTTGGTCCATATCGCCCAGCCCTACTTCCATTAAAATACATTTATCTTTTAAAGCTGAATAAAAAACAGGTTTGCTTTGTAAATGAGTGCTTAAACACTAAAAAGGGAGTGTTCAGGGTAAAAAGATGTGGAGTTGATCCGCGGTGCTACCAGGCTGTTGATTCGCTGAGCACGTGGAGTAATGATGATAATATTTATGGGGAGTTTTGGGAGAGATTATCTGTTTTTTGGACATGAAAAACTGGCAAAAGAAGACAAGCCAGTTTTTAGCTCAGCTTCCAGCAGCAAAACTGGCACACACACACACACGCACTGCTGGCATTGTTCTTTGATCAGTCTTTCATGACATCAGTGACTGCTGCGTAATAACTGGAGTGACCCCGGTCTGAGCTGACTCTGACATTGTAATAGTTTATAAGAACATTATCATAAGTGATCCTTTGATCCATGTTAGAGTCACTGTCACTCACTGCTAATACAGAGAGGCTCCGAGGGGCTTTACAACAACAACAACAACAACAACTACAACAACTACTTAGCACTGGTTTAAACTGAGTGGGAAAAAACTGCCCTGTCTTCCTGCTGAAGATCACTCTGTTGATGTCAATTTCTAACCTCTAACCTAATGTCTCATTTTTACAGCTTAAAGCCAGGTTATAGGTCCATCACATTTTATTCAGTCTTTGTCACTGGTTTCATGATGATTCACTCCTCATTTTTGCATCCTGAGGATTATATCATTGTATAAATCTCTCTATACTGTATATGTGAATCTGGAGAACTACCAGAAGTTTAGATTACATCAAATTAGATTCAACTTTACAGGAGTACAGGTACTTGGACAACGAAATGCAGTTTAGCATCTAACCAGAAGTGCAAAAAAGGCAGTAAAGTGCATATGAACAGTAGTATATAAATGTATATAAATAAATACTACCGGAAGTAACCGACTGATTGCGGTAGCATCATCTGTACAATACCACTGCATATGACTGCAAGCTGTCCTAAGAATTGTACAATGTTGTACTTTTACTTTAATTTTTACATAAGAGCTGTTTTAGTAACTATTAAATGTACTAATAATTAATCAATAATTATTTATACATCTATTAGAAACACTTTACAAGAACAACATTTGGGTTGCCAGGTTTTTGAAAGATCTCTTTGGTCTTTGGTTCTGCTCCAGAATCTCCTTTGCATTTTTTAGCTACAGCACTTTAATTAATCAGGAACACCCCTCCAATGGGCCTTGATGGATGCAGGTTAGACCCGTTGCCGATTACATTACTAAATGAGTTTCTTGGTTTCTACTCAGCAATCATGTCTGCAGTTATACATGTTAGTAAGTCATTAATAAAGGGTTTATATAGCAATCCATTACATCTGTTGTAATAAATTAATATACACACACACACACACACACACATGAGCTGAGGTTCAGTGTTTTAGGAGCTGATGAAATGTTGTAGCTCCATCTTGGGAGCGATTACTTGCTCAGAGAAGCGCAGAGAGAACAACAGCCAGCAGAGCAGTCACAGTCCAGGCTATTCAAAGAGCAGCTTGCTGTACAACAATGAGGCAAACCAGGAAGTGCCATGAGCCTGCATTCTACCAAGCATTCCAGCAGGGGGCGCTAAGTGTGGCTGCAAAACATTTCTCTCCATCCATTTCAATGCAAAATGAGAAAACTTCTCACTTGATTTATTACCTCAAAAAATTTTTTAAGACAACACTATGGTCTCAATCACTAGTAAAAATCTTCTTCAAGACAATTTGATATTAATAGTGTAAATAATGGCCCCATTTATAAGAAAATAGAAGATAAAGAATCTTATGATTTGGTGCGTGGCTACCTTTGATTGACAGGTCACTAACAAGGTGAGCAGTCATCAGGAGAGGACAAGAACAATGCGTATCCACGGCAACGTGTCAATAGAGTTATAAATAACGTTATATAAATATAAAAAAGGACGTTGACCGGTTTGGTCTCATAACTTTGACCATTTCACTATATTTTCACTTAATGACAATTTATTTGAACTTTTGTTCATTAAATGTCTTGTTCAGTGTTTGGTTGGACTAACAGACACTCCAAGGAGTCCGAACAAGTACAACATTTTGTTTTTTGTTTTTGTTTTTTGCCAAAATGGACATCCCAGTTAAAGCTCCAGTAAATCTAACATGAATTAGCAGCCACTTCTCTCAGTCAGGTAGAAGTGTAGAGAGGCATGTAGTCAGTGTCATCAGATTCCTCTCGCTCCTCCGCAGTCCAAATATGGTCTGCTCCCCGTATCGGAAACAAGATGGCGACGAGTGTAACGCTGAACTCGATTCTTCCAACAGGCAGTCAACAAACCAATGGGTGAAGCCACGATCACTACATCCTTTATTTATACAGTCTATGTGTACAAAGTCATGAGGCAACATGAGATGGCGGATTACCAACCACCATTATGGTGATACTGGAGACCAGGTTAAATGAAAACATCCCAACTTAGCTTAGCTGTGGAGCTAACAGGCTGCATCGTCCCCACCCCTGACCCCACATCGCATCCGCCTGTGCCTCCTCTCTGCCCAACACTTTCTCACTGTGCCTCTGCTAATCGAGTAATCTCTTCCAGGATGGAAACAAGACTCTCTAGGGACCTATCCCTTACATCAATGTCATATAAGCAGAATATCAGTTCTGGTCTAGGTCTTAATTTTGACGACTGTCATTGCTGAATTGTGGTTGATAATCAGCAGTTGAACACATCATTTATCTTTATCTCAATGGGGAATCCTGAACTTTACCCACATTTGATTTTTCTACACCCACGCTCAGACACAGATTCACATATATAAGCAAAATATACTGGAGTTAGACAAACAATGCAGCTCAATACAGTACAGCTGGTGACTGCACTAAACAAAAGAGATGAATGGCCATTAAACAGGCAGAACATACAATCACAAATCCAAGTTGTTTCAGTCTGAGCATTAGATATGTGTTTGTACTGTATACAATAAATGCAGGTTACAAGAAAAGAGTGCCAACTTTTTTTTTGACTAATTGTTGTGCATAAACAATGCAAATAAACATGCAGATGGCTGAACACTGTTAACAAGCAGTGGTGGAAGAAGTATTCAGGTCCTTTACTTAAGTAAAAGTACTACTACCACACTGTGAAATGACTCCACTACAAGTAAAAGTCCTGCATTCAAAACTCACTGAAGTAAAAGTACAAAAGTATCAGCATCAAAATGTATTTAAAGTATCAAAAGTAAAAGTACTCGTTATTCAGAATAAAGCACACAGATTCTTATTTTATATCTTTTATATTCACTTTAAATTGATCATGTTTTTTATGTTAAATCTTGACCTGAAAAGTAACTAAAGCTGTCGGCTAAATGTAGAGGAGTAAAAAGTACAATATTTGCTTCTAAAATGTAGTGGAGTAGAAGTATAAAGTCACATATGTGGAAATACTCAAGTAAAGTACAAGTACCACAAAATTTGACTTAAGTACAGTACTTGAGTAAATGTACTTAGTTACATTTCACCACTGTTAACAAGTCATGTAGCCATAAAATCTAAATATGTTGAAGCAGTGCTGTGAAATACTGCCCCCAAAGTTTTTGGAGCATGTGGCCAGTAAATACAAATTGCACCTTTATTACTACTTGCTCAAAGCTACTACATAGAACATTAGTAAATTAGATATTACCCCTAATAATAATTGTACAACTTTACAAAGAGAACCCACTGCAAGTGCTGCCATAGAGGTTAGTGCCTAAGAAAAAGTACAAGGTACTAATCTGTCTCTGCAGCTACGTGGAGAAGCCACACCCACCTGCACTCTTTATACAGCTTAATAGTGATACAGAACACAAAGTTTATGTATAAAGGTATTGAAATGTGCGCATGTGTCTGTGTTTGTATGTGTAAAGGAGAGCTCCTCTCCTGTCATAGTTAGCTGCTTCCTTCCTGATGTGCAGGCGCACGGACTCACACACACATTTCCTTCCTTTATTATGAGGTTGTGTTCATGTCAGAGGTGAGTAGGAAACAGTGGGCAGTTTGAGGAGTTGGTGATTAAACTCCAGAGGATGGGGAAGTGAAAAAGAGATCGTGAGATGAAGAAGGAGACAGAGAGATGGAAGGAAGGCGACAAACCTGCTAATGGGAAGTTAAAGGTGGTGGGGAGGGGGGGCTGACCCTGGCAATCATCGTCACTGTAGCCTCTGGTAATGTCGGCGTCAGCTAAAAAGCTAAAAGGTGTCACAGCTGACACACAGTTGTTGTTGTTGCATGCTACAAATAGTAGAAAAAATACACACACACACACACACACACACACTCACATACACAGGTCAAATTGAAAGTCAGTGCTGCGGAAAATCTCCAGCAGTGAAAAAAGGTAGAAATAAAGAAGAAGTTAGAGCGAGGTTAAAAGATGGAGAGAGAGAAAGCAAAGAGCCTACAGAGGCAGAGAGAAAGCAGGAAAAAATGACGCTGAGAGAAACACTGCAGCAACAACAGCAGCTGTAGAAAGAAACCAAAGAATAATAGATGGAGAGAAGTCATGCAGGGGCAGTGAAAAACAGGAGAGACGAAGGAGCACTGCAGCAAACCAGCAAAACTTCCTCCTCCGCCCCTCTCTCTGTTCTCTCTTTTTTACTTTCTTTGCTCAAAACTACCAAACAACTAACGAGGTGTGGGCGACAGAGCCCAACTGTGCCGCCCTGCACTGTGCATGTGTTTGTTTGTTTGGGGGATGCAAACTTTATGTGATATCTATCATTTGTTGCATTTGCACGTTTGCATATGGGAGTGTTGCTGGTACCCAGATAGATCAGACGGAGAATGTCTGGCTATATTATTACCTCCGTGCTCTCTTTCTCCATTTCTATAATATAATAGGTTCCTCAGATCAACCAATCACAGCGCAACACTGAGACTATCTGCTGCGAGTCTGTGTTGAGCAGATTGAATAGATGCTACAAGTGGTAATGACGACGACAGTTTGTGTGTTTGTGTGAGCGTGAAATAACCACGCAGACTCCGATTTGTTGCTATGGCACCCCATCTTCCTGAGGTGCAAAAATCACAGAACAATTTATACCCACAATTTCCTCTCTATAATGAAGCAGTGCATGAACTGACCCTGGCATGCTCCGACACACACAGGCACACTGTTGCAGGACTAAACTCAGCGAGTAGATGGAGTTATAATAGAGAATAACCACATTTGCAGAAGGTGTAAATTACTCTATTCCATATACTGTAGAGCATGTAGTCTAGTGTGTCTGTAACTAACTCCCAGACAGACATCCTTCAGTACAGAGAAAGTCGGTTCAGACAGTAAAAACTCTGCCATTAGATAGCAGAGGTCTGGTTTATAGCTTGAGGAGGAAATTATTCACTTTCACAAACTGCCAGAGTTATGTGCAAGACTGCAGAAATATCAGATGGGAATTCTATTTACAAGTAAAATACTGATGGAAGATGTTTTACTAGGCAGAGGAGAGTGAAGAGCAGGAAGTTGTTATAGCGTGTAATCCAACTGTGAAAAAGTTTATGGCACCTCAAGATAAAACAGGAGATCTTTGGCAAGTAGCAGTAGCAGTAGTAGCAGTGGTGGGAATAGTCGTGGTAGTTTTAATACTTTTGTTCATATCACAAAATCCTTCCTCGGCTTAGTGAATCAGCCCAGAATTCATGTTCTACATGTTCAAATGTTGCTTTGAGAAATCTTTGGCTTAAAGGGCAGTAAATATTGAAATTACTTTTTTTAGATTTGGTTTCTTTTTGGTGACAATCACAATTTATCAGCACACTAATGTTTTCTCATATTATTTCTCATTTATTGTGTTTGGTAACCAGTGGTGTAATGTAACTAAGTACATTTACTCAAGTACTGTACTTAAGTACAATTTTGAGGCACTTGTACTTTACTTGAGTATTTCCATTTTATGTAACTTTATACTTTTACTCCACTATATTTAGCTGACAGATTTAGTTACTTTCCAGGTCAAGATTTAACATAAAAAACATGATCAAATTAAAGTTAGACAAAAATTAGACCTCAAAACAGTATATTAAGTAGTTAAAATGAGCCCTACCTTGAGAAAATAAGAACGTTGCTTACATAAATGCATCAATAATAATAATAATAATCCAATAATATTTAATATATAGAATATATAAAACAATCTAAGTGGGGCCATTCTGCATAACAAGTGCTATTACTTTTGATACTTTAAGTACATTTTGATGCTGATACTTTTCTACTTTTACTTAGATACGTTTTTTAGCGCAGGACTTTTACTTGTAGTGGAGTCATTCCACAGTGTGGGATTAATACTTTTACTTAAGTAAGGGATCTGAATACTTTTTCCACCACTGTTGGAAACAAGCACTAATGAGGTAATACACACAACTCTATATGTAAACTTTGCATTTTTTCAAATACAACCACAAAATGTTTGGTGTTTTCATCAGTGCTGGGGAACAAAAGCTATTCTGAGATGCATCACAAGTTTTTCTTGATATATCTTGATGCAGAAAAGTCAATAATCAGAAATTAAAAACTTAACTGTCGATATTAGGATCAGCTGTAACAATTTTGTAAACCAAGGCTGTATGTAGCGTAGGATTGAACTAATGTATTAACCCTATAAAGCCTGAACCATGAAATAACTGCCAGGAATTAGAATTTTTTAAAATAGGTTTATTTCACCTGCTGACAATTTAAAAAAAAAATTGCATATATGAATTCCAATTTGTATCATATTTAATATATCAGGTCTTTATGTGCAATTTGTTGCTCACGGATTGTTTTGTTTTTTAACTAACAAAAACAAATAAAGCCTAACAATTTTATCCTATTAAGACTTTAACTTTCCTTTTAACATTTTCCTCAAACATGCAAAATAACAACATCATACATCTGCTGATATGAAGTTTTCCTGCAGCAATGACAGATCCACCAGTGGAACCTGCGTATCATTTTTGCTACATCTGGTATTTTTGTGCAATTTTTTGCTTTTTTTAATCTTCAACACATGTATACATCAGGTTTTTCAGGAAAAAAATATCACACTGATGATGTAGAGATCCCAAAAACGTATATCAAATATGATCCACTTGGCTTTATAGGGTTAAGAAGCTACTTTGTGTGTTTTAGCTTTGAAGCTTCTGTATGGAAGCTTTTTGGCATCTCTGGACAAAGAGCCACACTGGAAGCCAGTTGTGTCTAAAGAAACTTAAATATTTTGGGAGAAAACGAACATGAGAAACCAAATTTCACATTTCTTGTCCTAAAGAAAGACAATGGAAGTACATCCATGTGTTTATTTCAGCTATAGATCATTACTAATATATGTTTCAAAAAGTGGCAATTAGTCATGCAGTGAGAAAAAATAAATCATGCCTCCAATTAAAAATTCCAGGATGCATTAATAATAATTTTATAATTATATCGTAGCCCTCTGTAATCAAATCGAATCATTAAGGGGCCTTGAGATGCCCACGTCTAATTTTTCACTTGATTATTGACTTACCAGATCATTTGATTAATTCATAATCAGAATAGTTTGCAGCTCTAAATTAATAATCAGAATTATGATCTTTTTAAATCCTCTGTTAAGTATTTGTTCCAGCCGAGATGGGTGGTCTGGCTGTGCAGCCTAAAACTCTCCTGTTGGTGAGAGCGAGTTGACACAGAGAGGAGAGTAATGACAGAAACATGTAAGCAGCAGCAGCGAGAGGAAAGAAGTGAAGCACGTCCTTTGAAGCTGTGACGCAGACAGACAGTCAACAGGTCAACACAGAAGACACACTAACCATTCCTAAACACACAACGGCAATTATGGGTGTGACACACACACACACACACACACACATACACACACACCCTCTGCCTCGACATGTCATGAACATGCATGATAGATACACACACACGCCCTCCACACACATCCACGCGTAGATAAACAGACCTCAGTCTGACCTCGCTCCTCTCTGGCCTCTTCCTTCCTCTTTACCTCACATTTTCTCACTTTCCCTCGTCCTTCCTTCCTTCCTTCCTTCCTTCACTCATTTTTTCTTTTTCTCTCTTCTGCTCTCTTGCTTCAATTCCATTTTTTATTCTCTCTGTGTTCTCGCTGCAGGTTTATAATGGGAAACAAATCAGTTCTGCTCTCAGAGTGCCCCCAAGTGTACAAATACCCAAACTGCACAGAGATGCATGCAGAGTGGCTGCACCTCAAATCAAATCAGTTGCACATTTGACTTTAAAAACATTCTGGAGGCGTCATTTAAATTCAATGTACGACTGGAATTTTATTTGATTCTCCTTTTTAAGTTTCCATCTCTCATGTCTTGTATGTAGTATAAAAGTGACTATATGGTGTGTACTCTGCTCATAAAAGAACATAGATGTTGTCATTAAAAGAAAATCCCCACAGCTCCTGAACACACCATGCATTATTACTCTAATTCTCATTAACATTATTGTCAAGTACTCTGCTCCCTTTGCTTTATGAAGACTGACGACCACAGTGAAAACCAATTTTTGAATTTTCTTGACAATTTCTCCCAGGGGTGCAGTAATCCTGCAGCTGCCACTGCAGAGCGGAAATGAAGAGCAACTTCTGCGCTGACTTCATCTGAATGCCCCCGCATCAATTACAACATCGGTCCACCTCCCCAAAACAAACTTCAAAGTCGAACAAGTGCTCTCTCTCTCCCTCTCCTACACACTTACACATCTCTATAAGGAATAGCAATGAGGTTATTGTTTCCATTTCAAAGGGAAGTGCCGGGCCTAAAGAGGGGAAGAATTAAACATCACGTCTGTCCCCAAAAAACAGGATAAATAAGACAAAGACGGGAAAAATAAAAACAGGACAAGAAAGAGGGAAGCCTAATCCATTGAGAGGCTTCAGTGCCAAGTAGGCCAGATTTACAGTACAGTATGTTGGCACTCAGTCTGTGAATATGTGCTGGCTTTTCTGTCTTTCTTTCTAATCTCATCCTCTCTCTGTTCATGCTGCCGTCTCCTCATCTTAGTGGCATTTTCTCTTGGGTGAATCTGATCGACTGTGACATAAGTACTCTAGCATAAGATCTTGGGCGTGCATGTGGACGAGCACACGCATTTATGTATGTGCTTATGTGTGTGTGTGTGTGTGTGTGTGTGTGTGTGTGTGTGTGCTACAAAGGATATATAGTCTCACAGCAGGAATTGGCTCCAGCAGGGAATCCTCAGCGGTATGATGTTGGTACTGAGATAAAGGGCACACCCTATGTAATGCATGTGTCTTCTTGTGTCACTGTCGCCCTGTGTGTGTGCTGCTGTGTTTGTGTTAGAAGTGGATCATCTTTTATTGGAATACCTGTCATTTCACACAATTTATGTGTAAAAAAATACAATTTAATGTGACCTATTATGCTCATTTTCAGCTTCATAATTTGGGTTTCTACTAGAATGGTCTGTCTGAGACGCACAGTGGCGGACTTCAGGCTGTCATAGGGGCAGGGGCAAAGAAAATACAAAGTTCACCAGCGTGCAAAACGTTAAGCGTGTCGGTGAGCCTTTAGGGCTTTGTAATGTCTCGCCTCCACTATGAAAGTGTCCGAAGCGGGATGCTCAAATGATCACACCAATTTTCCACCTCCAGAGGTCACAGAGGAGGAAAATTGGTGGGACTGTTGGACCACTATGAACAAGCCATCGGGGCGAAGCAGGGTATTTGACGTTGCGTGTGACGTCTAACACACCTCCCACTTGGTCTGACAGTCATCCAATCACTGCTCACTGCGGCCGCCCTTGCTAACTGTGCACAGCGTTCGCTGTTTCTTGTAAACAAACCGGCATGCTAACTGTACACAGTGTCCGGTGCTTGTTGTAAACAAACGGAGGTCACTAAGTGAACGCATGCTGCAGCACATACACACTGTATTGATACAGAGCTAACTGTGTAGCCTATTAGCACTGTGCTACTATGCAGCACTGCTGCTGCTCTGTCTCCTCCCACCTCGTCCTGCGACGCCAGACTGCACTATGAAAGGGCCTGAATATCACTTTGCCTTTGCGGGATCACTATGAACGCCCTAAGGCTAAAAGCTGGCACAGATCTTTCTGGCAATATAGCAGGAAATTTGTGGGACCTCACTATGAAAGGGGCTTTTGTGACACTGCATCAAATTTTCTCCACTGGAAAGGCACCTTAGAGGGCAATTTGTCATGTTTTATCAACAGTGAATCTAAGAGAGCACCTTGTCTGCGCAAACATTGGTGCCAATGTAGCGTCACCCTCCCTTTATAGGCTCGGTCTGCTCTGATTGGTCAATGTTTCTTCTGCATCTGCACTCTCTGTGTCTCTGTAACATCCGTTATTTCACCCCAAGAAATGTCTGTCATGAAGTATAGAAACACTTTTTACTGTGGAAAATCACCAGTTAAAGCTTCAAAACCAATATGAAACATGTTCCAGCATGAATATGATTTGAAAATGGTGAGAAATTAACAACATCAGCTACCAAGATTACGTGTTTCCCTGATGTTAGCATGCAGCTGCACGTAGCAGTTTATGTGGTGCAGACACTTGTAATACAGTATATTGAAACCTGTAACAAGCGTACGTCAGGTAGAGCCAACAGTAGGAAACACAGTTTGAAACAGGCATAAACCTTTACGGTTTGAGGTGAGGTTTCTGCTCACAGTGATGACATTCACATCCATTTACTGCATTGTTTTAAGCTTTGGTCACGTTTAATATGAACATCCGACATTGTAACATGTATATGAGAGAAAATTAGGAAAAGCTTTCCCTACTTGCTGGATATAAAACTGAGAGAAATTAATTCAGTCTTCATTAAGTCTTTATTCAGTCTAATCTTTTATGTGTTGCGTATCTCCCCTGTTGGGCCCCACTGGTCTACAGTAATACAACCGCAGATAAAACAGGGAATGAATGCCACCAGGTAAACACCAAGACAAAATCTTTTTAATATATATACTGTCTTGTGTAGAGGTATTTATCGTCATATCGCCAAACCTCAGTTTGAGTATTTCACCAGATCAAAGTTGAGCTGGTACTCAGTAGTCTGTACCAGATTACATTTTGACAGCAATATTCCCAATCCTGCACATCACAGAGATTAAGGGATAAGGGAAGTGATTCTGCTCCGTGATTAAAACACTTTATCTCATGATTACTGCAGCCAGGCCCTGCTCATGGCACTCAATGTTAAAGTACTGACAAAATGTACAGTGAGAGTGGATACGTGCGTGTGTGTGTGTGTGTGTGTGTGTATCGCACTCTATCTCGGTGACTGTGCTGCCTGTCCAATCTCCTCGCCACTGCTGAGGAAATCAGAAATCATTTTCTCTCCAATTTTCCTCACCTGTCATCTCCTCTCTGCACCTCTCTCTCTCTCTCTCCCTCTCTCTTTCTTTCATTCTCGCCGGAAACGATGTAACTAAAGACGATTCTATTTTCTGTTGCTAACACGGTTTTCCACTTAAAATATTTTTTCACAACTTCTATTGGATTACAGGATTGATAGAAAATCATTTGTTTCTGCCTTTTATGACCATATTCAATACTTCCCCGGTCACAGCACCTGTTAACAGACAGACACTCACTCAATTACACACACACACACACACACACACACATACACACAAAACACCGTCACAGAGAGTGCAGAAAGTCACACTTGAATGCACGATTACACGCGACAAAAAAATGCCTATATGCACTTTCATGCCAGTTCTGACCACATGAAAACAAATGCCAGTTACACACACTCGCATGCAAACACCTTCATCTTTATCAGGGTGATGAGAAAAACAGTGCTAGAAACCTGCTGTCTCCATGGTAACATGGTCATAACAACATCCTCTGCTGAATCCTCCCGATATCTCCCCCCTTTGACTCCCATCCTTTCTCTTTATCTCATTTGTCTCCTTTTTTCTCTTCTGTTCCATCCCCTTGATTTTGCACCACGTCTTTTTCATTCCCTTTATCACTCTGCTTCTGTCACAACTCCATGCTCTCTAAACTTCCCCACTTAGCACCTTTCAGCCTGCTTTTTCTCTTGTTACACACTATCTTTTCTCTTTTCCTCCACAA
This sequence comes from Centropristis striata, assembly GCF_030273125.1. NCBI lineage: Eukaryota > Metazoa > Chordata > Actinopteri > Perciformes > Serranidae > Centropristis > Centropristis striata. Next base: position 32,185,756 of record NC_081520.1, on the reverse strand, counting down.
GTGCTTTCAAGCCTGAAACAATAGTAGCAGAGATGCAGACACATACAAAGCCAAGACAGACCAAAAGACAGCTGAGAGGACTGAAATTGAAGACGATGCCGAGAAGCAATCTGGTAAGGACAGAATTGTGAACGCATGTGACGTTTTTAGAGCAATATCCAGACTTTTTTGTGCATCCAGTTAAACATTTGCTTCAGCACTGATATCTTTCAAGCCAGCCCTGGAAAAAAATGCAATACAATACAGTGTGATACAACAACATGCAATACACTATGATGCAATTCTGTGTGCCTTTTCACTGAAACACGGCTTAAAATGGTACATTTGTAACTGTTGCATGTGTAAGAGAGGGAAGGTGTTAGTATTCTGGCTGGATCAGAATATAATTTCTTTTGGTAGAAAACATGAAAACGAGTCACTATGGAATAAATCCTTTAGTTAAAAACATGTTTCTGCAATATCTGAAATAAATTATGTCCATAAAAGACCACTTGTGCAACTGAATCCCACCATAGTGACTCTTAACAAGTTGTTTCTTGTGCTGGGTCTTTGATTAGGAATATTTTATACGACAAACATACATGCCGTGAAGCTGTGACCTAGGGCTGGGCAATATATAGATATAAAAAATATATCAGTATATTTTTAAATGTGATATGGAATTAGACCATATCGCATATATCAATATAGTTCAATTTTTTTCTTTCTTTATATATAAATGCTTTGTCATATTTAGTTTTTTTTTTTATGTTTGTTATTCTTTTCTCATATAAATATATTTATTTCAGAAAAAGATTGGCCTAATTTCATAGGCTATTTTATTTAAGATATTTTTTATTTAAATGTGCACTTTATGGAGATTTGATTTTTTTAAAAAGGTACTCCTGTTATACAGTATTTGTGTTCACTTAAATAAACAGTTTCATTAAATGGCATGTGACATGTCATATTTGGCTTTGACTGAACATTTGCTCGCACTTTGCGATAAAAATCAGGATATATATCGTATATCGATATTCAGCCTGAATATATCATGATATGACTTTTGGTCCATATCGCCCAGCCCTACGGTGACTGTGCTGAAACTGCTCCAGCTGCTTCCAGCCTGCTGTTCAGAGTTCAGTTGGTCTTTTCTTTAATTTGGGGCGAGAAACGTAACATGTGGGAGCCTTTGCTCTCCCACAGGAGGGCTGCCAGGTAGGGAGACAGACGGGACTACAGAGAGAGAAATCTCTGGAGGAAACATGAGAGAAACTCATGGTGCAAAAGGAGATGGAAAGGAAATTCTCAGATGTTAAAAAAAATGAAAAGGTCCTTCCAGGTTTACGATACACTGAGGTGAGTGTGTTTAGTTCTGCGATCTCTTAAATATCTTTCTGCTGTAGCCATTTATTGAACCACATTATTCTGACACCCGGGTTGGGATGAGTGTAACACCCGCAGCTGTTGTGTGACGCTGGGAAGTAGCCTGACAGACGGCAACAGGATGACACTCCGAAGCATGTCAAATCCAATGGATTTCACTCTGCGCTCAGTTTGATTTGCATACAACTCATTCAGCTGTCAATTTTGAGACTGTGCAACTTTGCAGATAACAAGAAAGGAAGCCCTGCTGTTCACTCACATCATGCAGGTTCAAAACAATCACAGTTCTGGCTTTGGATGCTCACAAAACTTGTTTTTCCCCCATAATGAATATGTCCCTGTTTGCTCTCTAGTCTTGACTGGCAGTTTGAAATATATATTTAATTTTATATATATATATATTCCTTTTTTTTTAGTCACATTGCTTTCATTTCATTCAACTAAATGACATTGTAACATTGTAACAATATCTCTTCAATGCCTTAGACTACACTCTTCTCTTCCGTAGCTACCGCTGGTGTAATGAGCTACCAAACTCCAGAGTCCCTCTGACTCTTTAAGAAGAGAGTAAAGACCCAGCATTTTCATGACCACCTTCACACCCAATTAAATATAATCATGACCATAATTAAGACCAGGACAGTATTTGAGCTAGAGTTAATGATGGCACTAAATGCTACAGGAGTGGAGCAGTGAGAGCTCAAAAGAGAGGAACAACTGTGGTGTTGCTGTGTCTGGTTGCATGAACTATCTTTACTTTCAAACATAATGGTCCCTTGTGCAAAATATTTCCCCAAAACTAATTCAGGAGCAGTGCATAAAGCCTCTTAGGTTGCCTCTAAAGTGTTTGGATTTAATACCATAATACAGCACATGTACACTTCAGTTACAATAGTTATGCTTCACTCACATCATCATCCTTTAATGTTACTGGACAGTGTTATTGTCCCTGTTTGCTTGCTGCAAAATGGACAACGAAGAAAATACAAAATGAAAAACAAAGCCAAACTGGACAGAAGATGAGAATGTTGTTCTCTATTTAAAGTGCAAGCAAAAAATATTTAACCCATAACTTAACAAATACACACAAAAAGTAACTGACAAACTCAGTTAGGGAAATCTTGCTGTGAAGCAAATTAAATGATAAAGAAATATGAAACGATTATTGTGACAGCAAGAAAGTTGCAGAGGTGTGGACTGGAGTCACATGACTTGGACTCGAGTCAGACTCGAGTCATGAATTTGATGACTTTTGACTCGACTTGACAAAATGTAAAGAGACTTGCAACTCGACTTGGACTAATAACTTGTGACTTCACTTGGACTTGAGCCTTTTGACTTGAAAAGACTTGCTACTTTCCCTAAAACCCAAAGATTAAAAAGTCTGTTACTAAGGAGCGCTCTATCTCTCTGTGTGTTAATGTGTGCATCTCCCACTGTGTGTGTCTGTGTGTGTGTAAGTCTGACATATGCTGTCAGCACAACATCCAATCACATTCAATCCACATTATTTTTATTCAACAGCATCCATCCAATCAAATTGCAGGACAAACAATGAAGAAGAACTGTCAAAAAACGGCACCAGTTAGCAAAAATGATACCAAAGATAGTTTTTTTTGGGTATAAAACAAAAGTGGTTAACAAAAAACAAATTGCAGTATGCCCTTGTTATGCACTTGTTTTTTTTTTCAAATGTATTTGAAGAATGTTCTTGCAAAAAAAGTTTTGATAAATAAATACAGATTTTCAAAGCATACATGATCTGTGTAAATATTATTACTAAGTGGTTAAAAGGACTCGAAACTCAAACTGTAGGACTTGGGACTAAACATGAAACTTGCCTTTCTTGACTCGAGACTTGAGACTTACTTGTGACTTGCAAAACAATGACTTGGTCCCACCTCTGGAAAGTTGAAAGCCAAACATCAGCAGAAGTCGACAAAAACTTGTGAGTTGCAAACAATATAGCTAAAATTTATATATGAGTTATGTTAAAGTTGGGTTGGCTACCTAAAAAGATGTTTGTACAAATAATAATATTATAATGTTAAAGATAGCTTTAACAACTGTAAATGGTGGCTTTGCAGGAGGAGGGCCACCACCGAAAAAACATAAATTCAGCCTTTGTCTTAGGTTCCACTAAATGCTGCAGGAGCAGAGCCGATAGAGCTCAAGAAAAGAAAGAAAAGAAAAGAAAGAGAGAAAGAGAGAAAGAAAGGAACAATTGTGGTGTTTCTGCACTGTAAAACCCAACTTGTTGTTTCAACTTAAATATTTGTCCATACTGCGATATAACTTTATGTCAAGACAACAATGACAATGGAGTTAACTCAAATGAATCTTGCTATTTGACTCAATATTTTAAGTTAAAATTACTTTTTGCACAAATCTTTGCTGTATTGAAAAGGAAAAATTTGTTATGATAACAACCAAGCAACATCTGCTTTCATTAACTACCTTCAGTTTCACACCTAATTTGGTCCCTTGTGCAAAATAATTGCCAAAAACTAATTTAGGAGCAGTGCATAAATGATTTAACTTTAAACTTAAAGTTTTCTTATGATTATAGTGAATAAGAACCTTCTTGCTAATAAGAGAATACTTATCTAAGGGAAACACTTGGAGATTAAACGTTTTTCCATTAAAACATCCAAAGAAAATCCTTGTGGTGATTTTATGCAACTCCTTTTTTCCTCAGACGAATATTTAAGGGCAACCTTCACCTAAGTGGTTTAATTCAACTGGGTGCAGGGTTTAAGCAACAAGGAAACCATAAGATGTGAACCGAACTTTTGAGCGACATTCTTTGCAGGACCATTGGAAACCTCCAGGAAATGTATGAGTCACTCTAAACACTTTGCTTATAACTGGTGTTCAGAGATAAACTTGACAGGCAAAAGTGATTAGTTCATCTTAACACATTTCTTGCCGTACTTTCACATTAAAAGGTTATTTGATGTTATTTGATGTCCTCAGGTAACCCCAGATTACGGAGGTTGTTTATTTTATCGCCACCAGAAAACCGACACTACTCCCTCCTCCCTCACTTATTTATCATCCTGTTACAACAGTAAAATATTGGTGACTTTGTAGCGTAAATATGAAAACGTGAATGACAGCGGCCCACTTTAGACACCTCCAGGCGAAGAGGGCGTTTTCAATTAATTTCCCCGGAGGAGAGGAAGAGAAAGATATAGAAAGAGGGCGTCAGGAAGAAATGATTGAACTGTCACTCTCCTCTAAACCCAGTTGTGAATGCAAATAAGTTGAAAATGAGTTTTGAAACAAAGTGTGTATACGTGAGACTGACATGTTAATGTGAATGTATCTGTATGTTTGTGTGTGTGAAAAAGGCTGATAAAGACTTCTTCTAAACTCCCTCATAGTTCCTTTCCTCCTCCTCCGTCTATTCCATATCGTACCCCCGCTGCTCCCACGTCCCTCCTTTAATCCCCTCACCCACCTCACTCTCATATGTACATTCACTGTTTCATTATTTAGCTGACATTCTTATCCAGAGCGACTTACATTAATGCAAACAGAGGAATAAAGCTAAAGCTCATTTGCAAACATTAAGCGGCAGCTTTGACACGCTCCTGTACACACAATGACTTCACTACAGATAAATGAAGGCAGAAGTCCAAACACAAATCATGGCTGGATTAGCAAAACCTCTTTAAATTCACCATCTAACCTTCACTGTACAGAGAATTCCTAATAAGGATGAATTACCATTTTTCATCAATAGAACAGCATGTCCCTTATGATCTATTGGTGGGCTTTATGCCAAGGGGCAACACATGTCAAAGGTGTGGCTCAAACAGCCCAAAATCCAGCAGGACAAATGTGTGTGTGTGTGTGTGTGAGCACAACGCACACATCTTCACACCTAAGTTCTAAAACACTGACACTGATTTCCAAACCCACAAATTCTGTGAATATTTCTGCCACCTTCATGAAAAGTTTAGGCAAATAGAGCAATTTGGTTAAGGTCAGGGAAAGGTCATGGTCATTAGGGAAAGATCACCATCTCTGCTACATTGTGTCCAAGTCACACACTTTGCATGTCTCAAAGGTCCAAACTTACCTCCTATCTGAGAGAGTCTGCATCATTAGCACCACCACAAAAAGCTGGCTTCCCATCAAACTGTAGACATAGGTGGGTTTAAGAGTTTGAGGGAAATTACCAGTGCTCATAATGCAACCAGGCGGCAACCTCCGGGTCTGAGCAGGGAGGCAAACCAGAAAGTGCTTTAAGCTGCGTTCTACTGAAAATTCCAGCAGGGGGCACTGACAGCAGCTGCAGAAGCATTTCTGTCCATCCATTCCAATAAAAAAATGAGAAAACTTCTCATTTGATTTATTACCTCAGAATTTTTTAAAGACAACACTATGGTGTCAATCGTTAGTAAAAAAAATCTTCTTCAAGACAATTTGATGTGAATAGTGTAAATAAATGGCCCCATTTCGAAGAAAATTGAAGATAAAGAATCATATGATTTGGGGCGTGGCTACCTTTGATTGACAGGTCACTAACAAGGCGAGCCGTCATCAGGAGAGAAGCAGAACAATGCGTATCCACGGCAATGCGTCAATAAAGTTATATATAACGTTATATACATATAAAAAAGGATGTTTACCGGTTTGGTCTCATTCATTTATTTTAACATTTTGTTCATTAAAAATGTCTTGTTCAGTGTTTGGTTGGACTAAAAGACACTCCAAGGAGCCGCTGTTCCTTTTTCTGAGGTAAGTAATGTACATATTGTTTGTGTTTTTTCCCAAAACTAACATCCCAGTTAATGCTCCAGTTAATGCTAACATGAATTAGCAGCGACTTCTCTCAGTCAGGCTGAGGTGTAGTAGTCAGTGTCAACACAACACAGACAACACAAAATGGCGACGAGTGTAACGCTGAACTCGATGCTTACAATGGGCAGTCAACAAACCAATGGGTGATGTCACAGTCACTACATCCATTATTTATACAGTCTATGAATCAACATGTAAAGTTAGTTGAAAGGGAGTCTAGGAAGGTGTGGTTTGTCTGCAACAAATGCAGCAAAACTACCAGGAGGTTGAGATGTCAATCAAGCACAATATCCACATGAACACTCCTGAGAGGAGCTCTAATCTAAAAAACCCGCTGTGGAGCATTTTATGCTTTATTTGATAGTGACAGAGATAATGGAAGGGGAAGAGATGCAGTAAAGGGACCTCGGGCCAGATCTGAACGTGGGTCCGCTGTGACAAAGACTCAGCGTTAGTGGTATGTGTTCTACAATTCTACAATGTCATTCAGCAGACGCTTTTTTTTCCAAAGCAACGTACAAATGAGATTTAATACAACACAAGCAAGGATGAAGTCAAGAAACATAGAGTAAGTGCCGTGGGTTAAGTTTGAGTCCATGAAGACACAAGTGCTTTTAGGTCACGCGAGCGGTCAGTGTGATACTTGTAGTCATCAGTGTAGATCAAGAGTGAAGGTGTTCAGTAAAGAGTTGGGTCTTCAGTCTCTTCTTAAAGATTGATAAGGACTCAGCAGATCAGATGGAAGCTCTACCAGTGAGTCATCGGGGCATCTACTTCCTGTCTACTATTGTGCACTACATTAACCTTTTGCTGTTTTATTTGCCTGTATTTTGAGTGGGAATCAAAATAGTAGAGTTCATGTACAAGACTGGAACAGTGACAGCAGCCAGAGGTGGACAGACTGGGATTTCTGGCCTCGAACAAAAAGCATTTTTGGCAAAACCATAATACCTATCATTGATCCAACTTCACTCTAAGCGTCCTGAGTTCTTCCTGAACAGCTACATATGTTTTTTGTGAAGAAAAATTAAGAAATAGCTTTGTAAGAGCAATCTGAAAAACCGTTAAATATGCTTTTCTACAGAAATCTTCCTATGTTTTTAATATGGGAGCCAATGGGGCTGTTGGTGTGTGTTGGTGGCGCATCTGTGCGTCCTACGCCCAAACTACAATTCTGACAGCTTTACCAGAGGATTGTGAGTGAGACGACAAATTTTCCTAAGTTTCTATGTATAAATTATTTCTGTAGAGTGGAATTTGCAGCCTGGAGCGCAGTTTTCAAATTTATTTTTTGACAGTTTTATCTCTTCTTCTACACTCTGAGCGATGACATCACACACTCTGACACGAACATTCAATGCAATACACACCCATTATGAATTCAGAATTTCTCCAAAAATGATCATGGTCATTGAACAGGGATTGATAAAAAACTATATGAACTATCGAAACGTGGATTAATACACCAATACACAAGACTTGTGTCCGTTTAAAGTTTAAATGGAGTCTCTAGGTGAAATTATGCCGGAGAAGTAGACGTTTAAAAATCTCCAATTATTGTTCTGTTTCGCTCATTTTTTTCCAGCCGTCCCATTCACTTCAATGCAAAATTTTGGGCAGTTCGTATTCCGTAGAGAAAAGTAATAGCACACCGATCCCGATCTGCCATGTGCCTGCTGGCCAACAAGGTGTGATTACTGATGGCAGTGGTCAATGTTTATTTGTCGTGGTGCAGCACTTTTACACAAGTAAAATGCTGGGACAACAGTGGCTTACCCAGGATAACCACCTCCTGATTCAGAGACAAAGGCCCGGGCTGGACGTACTGTGTTCCTGTGTAATTTGTTTTCAAATAAAAGTGAAAGAAATTTCAGCCGTGTGGGAGTTTACACTGACTTGAGTGACACTGACTTGACATGCAGTCTGGAAGACATGTTTCTTTGCCTCATTTCCAGAAATGCAACTCAAGTGTGGAGGAAATAATCACCTCTGTTTTCCAGCACTGGCACAAATGGCACGGACAGAAAATACCCATGTGCTTAATGCCCCAGTACGGACAGTGAGCAGCTGTTTAGCTCTGTGTATCACATCTGGGAGGAGAAGAGAAATAGGCTGAGCTGCAACAAAACAGAGATTCTTTCAGCATCTTTTGTAGATGTAGTGAGTATATTTTTAGGCAGTTGTATAGCAGCTGAAATGACATTTGAAGCAACTATTCATCAAAAGAAAATAATCTATTTAACTTGAAAGAAGGTTATATTGAAGGTTATCTCATACGTTCTATATGATTTAATTTGTGCACAATAAAAGAAAGGCTGAAAGATTTTAAGCATGTTTTATAATGATATCTGTGTTTCCCTGTGAAAAGGGACAATAAAGAACAAAAAAAAGAATAAAGAACAAGAAAAAAACATTAGAATGAGCTTTGGCTGTCAGACAAATTGTTATTTTAAACATCTGTATTGGCCCAGAGTTTTGGTGCATCTGTAATGTTACATTTACCTTTCAACATTGTAGGATGAGGGCTGGTCCCAGTGTATTACTGCCTGCTCATCTTTGCCAGTAATTCACAAAATGGGGAAACTACGGTGTACATATTATTGATGTGTTGGTCGCGTACGAGCCGGTACAAAGAGCCGGCTCTGTTAAGTGAACGATGGGAGCCGGCTCACGTCCATCAGCTGGCTGCTTTTTTAAAATTGTATTTTATTCATTTTTTTACTTTTCTCTTTAGGAAAAGTACCTGTGGGTGCTGCGACGCTAACTACGGGTGTCACATGCATGCTGTGCATAACAATCATGTGAGGATTGACAAGGATCATAAAACCTAGCAGGGAGGGGCGGGGGTGACAGCGCTGAGACGTGACAGGAGGAGGGGGAGACACACAGAGAGGAGAGAGAGGAGTGAAAACGAGAGAGGAGTGTGGTGCAAACATAAGTCGGAAAAAGGATTTGTAAAATGAAGCTCTTCTGTATTTAACTTCCAGTTTTTCAGTACTTTACTTGTTTTGTTAGGTGTGTGTTTAAATTAAAAAATTAAAATGTCAATTGCTGTCCTTTTTTAATGTCTAAGCTTAGGTTTTTATAGGTATTTTCTATCTGCTTTGTGTAGCAGAGTGGTTCTTCAAGCACGTCAGAGAGTTACAAGGGATTTTATAACTCTAAATGCAATTGGCCACAGCAATTTATTGACATTTATAAAAGGTATAAGTGGTAAAAATGAAGAGCCATTTGGGACCCGAAAGAGCCGGCTCTTCTTGGTGAGCTGAGCCAAATGATCTGGCTCACTAAGAAGAGCTGAAATTCCGATCACTAGTACATATCTCTTGGATCAATGGCAGTGTATCAGCTGACTGCACCAGCTGTGGCACATTTCCTGTACATTCATTTGTACGTTTCAAAGTTATAGTGGTACAAAAGTGCATAGTGCAATATAATTTGTGCTAATGATACATCTGCTGGGGTGTTTAACCCCCTACTGAAGCGCATTCTGCTGAACAGTAGTCTGGCTAGTCTTGTTTTTATTGCATGGAGTCTATAAATGTATCTGAAATACTTTATATGTCCCCCCTGTGGACACATAATCCTCCCCCATCACCTTCATTCATCAGCTCATCCTGTGAATAACTATAATTACACACCGTAACACTTAATGACTGAGCAATTTGTCTCCAAGATAACAAAGCAATCACAAGAAGATAAATACAGTGTTAGTTTTGAATGTCGTGTAATTGCTTAATTACGAAAAACATAAGAATTTTACAGTGTGCCTACACTTATACAGCTGCAACATTTTCATCATTAATATTCTAAATGTTGTATGTGAGTTATTATTCCGGGTGGTTGCAGAGTAATAGTGAATGTGTGCACAAGTCAGGTCACTGCTGTTAAACAGTGGACAACAGTGGAAACAGCCTCCAAGTCATACAGTCCAGTATGTTCCCCCAAGAGGCTACAGTATCACATTCATGGATCAATATGTGACTATAATGACTGTAATAGTGTGCACATCAAAACAACATACCATGGAAAAGGAAAGTTTGTCTGCATACTGGAATGTGTTGTTTTGTGTGTGTATAGAAAGCCTTTTTTTTGTTCACAGACATTTACCCGATGAAGGCCTTGCAGGTAAAAAAAATTGCATTAATACATTTTTTGGAGCTTGAAAAATGACATTTTCCAACTGATATGACAGCTGGATGAATAAAATGCTTAAAACAGTGTTGTACAGGTGCTGTACAGGTGCATCTCAATACATTAGAATATGATGAAAAAGTCCATTTCCCAACCAAGTATTGAGTCATATCGATGGACATACTTTTCAGAGGCCAACATTTCCATATTAAACATACTTTTTTCAATTGTTCTTTTGCAATATACATTTTTTTTGAGACACTGAATTTTAGGTCTTCATTAAATATAAGCCATAATCATTATAATTTGAAGAAATTAAACAAATTTAGACATTAAAAGTGTTTCCTTCTGCGTGCAATGGATCTATATAATGTGTTATTTCCACACTTTGAATTGAATTACTGACATAAATAAACTTTTTGATGATATTCTAATTTATTGAGATGCACCTGTACATGATACGGTTGACAGTCATCAGCTCATAAATTTCACTCTATATCCTCAGCATCTTTATATAAATTATATAAACGGAAATCAAATCCACCAGATATTCATGAACACGTAAACACACACACCTGACAAGTCATCCTGCTCAAATGAGCAATTATGTCTTCACACCTTGAATCTGACCTTAAAACGAGTAAATGCATGAATTGCAAACAGTATGCTGCATTATTATTTCTCAGGCTGTTGTCATGTTGTTTACAATACATGCACATAAACACTTGCACACACATACATACATTCAATGCCACTCTTCTTCTCGTTATACCCAATGAATATACCAGAAAGGAAAGGTGTGTGTGTGTGTGTGTGTGTGTGTGTGTGTGTGTGTGTGTGTGTGTAAACAGTGTGGTGGTGTTTTGAGCGATAAGGCTTCCGGTCGTCTGTTGGTTCAGTTCCTGTGTGACGCCTGAGATAAGGCAGCATTGCCTGTGTGCATACACACTTGCATGAATTTACACACATATGATATATCACACTCATGGGGATAAACACACAAACACAAGTACACAAAACACGGTTTAAACTTAAAACTGTGTCCAACACGTTACATCTCACACATACACACACACACACACACACACACACACACACACACACCAGCACAAACAAAGGATAACGCCACATCCTCTGATGTTAACAAACATTTACACATGAGTGAACGTGTGGGCTATATCCTGACTGGAAGTGACTCAGGACACACATCCAGTTCACAGGAAAAAGTGAGTAGTAATGAAAATACTGCATGTAATATTTGATGCTGCACAGAAAAGTTGAGACGCAGATGCTACGAGTGATGTTTCTTTTTTGGTTTTAGAACATTTTTGAGGTCGGAGGGTTTGGACCTACAGTCATGGGAAAAAATTATTAGACCGCCCTTGTTTTCTTCAATTTCTTGTTCATTTTAATGCCTGGTACAACTAAAGGTACATTTGTTTGGACAACATATAAGAACAAAAATAGCTCATAAGAGTTTAATGTAAGAGCTGATTTACATGGTTTTCTTGACAATGATTTGGGGAGAAAACCATGGAAAATGTCTAGATATCAACTCTTAACTTAAACCCTATGAGCTATTTGTGTTCTTATCATTGTATTTGTCCAAACAAATGTACCTTTAGTTGTACCAGGCATTAAAATGAACAAGAAATTGAAGGTTAAAAAAAAGGGTGGTCTAATAATTTAATCCATGCTAGTCAAATATTGTGAACATCATCCAGTATCAATTAGGTCTTGTTTGCATATTATTTGATCAGATATTTTCTGATTTCACCCACAACACTGACAATTATATACTACATAATACAATCTTTATACTGTCTGTCTTCACACAATATTAAAAGGACAATTCACTCAAAAATCATAAATACATATTTTTCCTCTTATCTGTAGTGCTATCTATCAGTTGAGACTGTTTCCTATGTGTGGAGTGTTAGAGATGTCAAATTTAGAGTTGTCTGCCTTCTCTAGAATATAATGGAGCACTTTGCTTGTGGTCGTCAAAAGCAAACCAAAAAACATGTTTGAAAAATTAAACAGCAATGTCTCTTCCCTGAAATCATGACCTGGTTACTCAAGATGATCCACAGACGTTGATATGAGCAGTTCCATGTTAAAATTATGCAAGAAAGAAAATAGTTGCTACATGAAGCCTATCACAGCAAGATGTGGAGTAACTGGGTCACGTTTTGTGGAACTCAAATTAATTAATTTGCTGCTTTGTCCACCAAAAGATGAATGACCAGAAATCTCTACAGCTGATATCTCCAAGGCAAATCACACCCAAACAATCTAGATTGATAAATAGAACATCAGATATATTTTTGATTTCGTGGTAAACTGGATGGATGGATGGATGAACGGATGAATGGATGGATGGATAGATAGATAGATAGATAGATAGATAGATAGATAGATAGATAGATAGATAGATAGATAGATAGATAGATAGATAGATAGATAGATAGATGAATGTGCAAAATTACAGTGCAAGAGACAATAAAAAATAAAATAAAAATACAAGGAAATAATATATAAGAAGAACACTGTGCGATATTGACATGAGGGAGTGAATAAACAGCGCAGAATTAGTGCAAGTGTATGAAACATATGTATGTGTGTATGTGACAATGTGAGATGAATTTGTTTTCAGCCTTTTGGTCTGTGTGACATTTTGTTAATGCACATTAAAGAATGCATTTTAGGCATTTTTGCTGAGTAAAAGCAGAACTAATTCAAGTATGGTCAGTTATAAACTGTATTGTGCATTGTTCTGACTTGTAATGATCACTAATGACTTGTTTTGTAGAAGCATAATGACCCCCAACTGAATGGAGAGAAATTAGGCAATCTTTGCTTATGAGACAAAAAAGAGCCAGACAAATAAGAGGCAGGCAGACAGGGAGGGTGAACTATTGGGGAGTAAGACCAGAATACAAAATAGAGACTCAAGTAAAGAGAATCAGATAAATAAAGAGGGGAGAAAAGACAGAATGAGCAGGTGGTGAAGAGAAAGAGTGGAGGGAGGGAAACAAAGAAGAGGCCACAAGTTTAATAAGCAACTGCAGAATGATAAAACAAGGTAGATAACACCCACACACTGATCTAATATACACACACACACACACACACACACACACTGATCTAATACACACACACACACACACACACGCACACACACACACTGATCTAATACACACACACACACACACACGCACACACACACACTGATCTAATACACACACACACGCACACACTCGCACACACACACACAGTCAGCGTAGTAAAGTAAATGGAGCAGTGCGGAGAACTCCCAAAGACACAGGAGGACAGAGAAGTGTGAGATGAGGGCTCACGGATTGCATCCATAAACACACACACACACACACACACACACACACACACACACAAGCTTTTCTCCACACACACAAGTGCAACATCCACACAAATATGCATGCACACACCTATATCCATCCACACACGTACTGATTATTCGTGCAGATATGCTGACATTTAATCCGGCACCCCTTACAGTGCTAACATGATTTGCCATGGCAAGGTAATTAAGCAGCTCAGCAACCTGTAGACTTTCTCTGTCTTTATTCCTCACTCATTCTCTTGTCTCTCTCTCTCTCTCTCTCTCCCTCTCTCTCTCTCTCTCTCTCCATCTCTCTCTCTCTCACACACACACAGAAAGCACAATCTTAAACACATGTGCACAATCTAATGAGTCCGGTTTGGCTTTATCTCTTCAACACTGTACGATTCATTAACAATGACAAAAGACAAAACCGGCCCGAGGGCAGCGTGTCTGTGTGTGTGAGTGTGTGTGTGTGTGTGAGTGTGTGTGTGTGTGTGTGTGTGTGTGTGTGTGTGTGTGTGTAATAAAATCCCTGGTTAAGCAGCCAATTAGACCCTTCATCCTTAGACAGAGTGCAGCAGCTTACTCCTCTCATCTCCCCAGTCGACTCACTGTACAGCAGCATATGTGAGAATGGAAGTATTTTGGTGTGTGTGTGTGTGTGTGAGAGAGAGAGAGAGAAAGAGAGAGAGAGAGAGAGAGAGAAAGAGAGAGATAAAAACATCTGTGCATGACTTTTTGCATTAGAATATGCACAGGAGCTACAGCATGTGACATTATTGTTGTGATATGTGCCGGCATTTAAAGAAAAAGCATCTGGAATGACAACAATGAAATATAATGAAGGTCAATGAAGGTTCATAGTTGCCGACAAGGCTCTTAATAACATTTCAAAGAAAGCCATGCACACACACAGACACACACACAAACACAAAATGTCCCTCTGACTCACTCAAACACTGACATTTCAGAGGTTAATAGTGTGCTCAAATGCCTTATGCTCCCAGTCATTTGTCAACATTAGCTTTCTAAAAGGGACAGTTCACTGATATGCAAGGACTGGCATTTTACACAGTCAGAGCCATTCATTATTAATAGCTGGCATGGACGGAGGGAGGCAGTAAAGAGAGGGGGGGGGGCATCATAAATCAGTAAAGGCGTCAGGAACTCAAATCCTAACATCAGTCATGAATTAAAATTCACTGATCACTACATTTCATGCAATATTTTAAATATAAAAATGTTGTCAGCTGTCATTGTGTGTTGTAGCAGCAGAGCAGCAAGTTCACAGCATATTCAAACATTTTTTGAGTCAGTTATACGTCTCATTTTAGTCAGGGCACACACATCAACGTGTTTTTACACTTTGTATGCAGGAAAACAGTACTGATACTGAGAGGATTGTCCTGGTGAAATAAAGTGAACTATGTTATTCATTTAAGCATAATGCTTATATGCATTTGAATTTTGGTGGTGCTCATGGGATGCTCATATCACATCATCTCCGTCAGCAGATGGAGTTAAGCCCTGGAATTATAGATGCTCATTTTTCTCGGCACAAAGAAATCGCTTGTATGGATGAACTTACAGAGAATTATCACCTGAATCTGAAGCTCTACATAACTTCTGAATGTGTAAATAAGCAATGATTTTCTAACTTATATGCGGTAATGACATTATGTTGATTTAAAAAAATGGATTTCAATGATAAATCTACAATCAAAATAGTTAATCAGTAACTTTCAGTCATTCAGCTAATCAGCATTGTGCATTGAGCGGTGAACTGAATGTTTTAGTTTGCAACGAATGAACCAAACCTCTTCCCTAACCTTAAACACAGAGACTTCGAATAAAATTTGAGTTAAAGCATCCTGGCTTGGAGCAGCTCAAAAAAAGAAGAAAGAGAAATGAATGTGAGCTACATTGTTATTTCGGCCTGTGAATTTTGGTTCAAATTTGAAATGCTTAACTAGGAACTAGTTTATTTAAAACTGTGTCAACTGGACGTTATATTAGCTGTTTCTGCTTGAATGTATAATTCCATGAGAAATTAAAAAATGGCATCACCTGCTGATGAAGATTATGTGGCATGATCAAAAGCTCCAGAGAAGCTACTAAATCAGTTTAACTCTCATAAAAAGGAATTTGCAAGATGAGGTGGGTCGTACTATATCTATAGAACATGGTGACAATTAAAACAACAACCAAACCCCCTGAACTGCCCCCAATGCTCCATATCAAGATAAAGAAGATGTTCTCTGCAGCACCAGTGCAGGATGGATGGTTGACTGGTGGATGGAAACCACCGTGTGTGTCGACTCTGATATCCTGCTGTCGGTCAATTAGGTTTCTCTTCTTTTTTATCTCTAATGGGTTTGTGTATCCGTCCTTTTGGGAAGCTGATGGAAGACACACCTCACAGCTGTCTTCACAAGATCAACACAGCCATCTCACACACACACACACACACACACACACACACACACACAAACACACACGTGCACCCACGCGCGCTCACACACACATCGACAGGAAACAATTTGGCAGCTCACTGGGCAAACTGCTGGTTATTGGACAATATCCTGTGATGGTCATCAAACGTAGCCATCAGCTAGTAAAACACCACCCTTTTCCCTTTCACACATCAAAGCTATTGTATAACTGCCACCATAAAGAAACAATATACCCTGACCACGGAAAATACTGGTTTCTGATTGGCTGCCAGGCATCAGTTCCTGCGGTGGACAGTGTGTCCCTTATTGTGAATAAGTGCACAACGTACAGTCATGGAAAAAATTATTAGACCACCCTCGATTTCTTCAATTTATTGTTCATTTTAATGCCTGGTACAACTAAAGGTACATTTGTCTGATAATAACCAAAATCATTATCACGAAAACCATCGAAAATGTCTAGATATCAGCTCTTAAATTAAACTCTTATGAGCTATTTTTGTTATTATCATTATATTTGTCCAAACAAATGTACTTTTAGTTGTACCAGGCATTAAAGACTTCTGCATTCATTACACAGGTAAAAGCAGCCTTTAGTTGTTTTACTGCAGGTAATATGTGTGAGGATACAAGAGTGGTAGATGGTGAAGAAATGACTCAAACAGACATTTTAAAGAATTACAGCGTGACCTATCGCTCCTCTCCTTCCAGGAACAACAGAGACAAGACAAAGGACCTGTCAGCAAGCCTGACCATAGGGCTGGGCGATATATCAATATAAAATAATATATTGATATATTTTCAAATGTGATATGGAATTAGAGCATATTGCATATATCTAATTAGTTCAATTCTGCGCTGTGATCCTTGCTCCAGGCAAGCTGCTTTATATATAAATGCTGGCCTTACTAGGGTTTGTCATATTTAGTTATTTTTTAATGTTTGTTATTCTTTTCTCATATAAATATATTTATTTCAGAAAAAATGGCTTATTTTATTTCATAGGCTATTTTTATTTAAGATTATTTTATTTATTTAAATGTGCACTTTATGGAGCTTTGCTTTTTTCTAAAAGGTACTCCTGTTGTCATACAGTATTTATGTTCACTTAAATATACATATGAATACTCCAACAGCAATATGCTGTAATAATAAAAATAGATGGAGTTGAAATAGAAAGAGTTCATGAAATTAAATTGTTGGGTATAACCATAGATAACAGAATCAATTGGAAATCACATATCAAACATGTACAAAGTAAAGTCGCAAGAACCATTGCAATAATAAACAAAGCAAAAAAGTCTTGGATCAGAAATCACTCCACACTCTTTACTGTTCTCTGGTCTCAACATACTTTCAATACTGTGCTGAAGTTTGGGGGAACAACTACAAAACATACGGCCAATAACCATCATGCAAAAAAGGGCAATACGGATCATTAACAACGCTGGCTATCAGGAACACACAAACTCATTATTTCTACAGTCCAAATTACTAAAATTTACAGACATCGTGGGCTATCAAACAGCTCAAATAATGTACAAAGCAAAAAATAATGTATTACCAATAAATACACAGAAATGATTTAGTATTCATGAGGGGAGTTATAATTTAAGGGGTAAAAGTAACTTTAATTTAGCATTAATTCGCACAAACAGGAAGGGTTTTTGTGTTTCAGTCAGCGGGGTGAGACTATGGAACAAGCTCACTATGAAGTTGAAGCAATGTCCAAACATGAAACAGTTTAAAATGAGGTACAAAGACACTATTTTCCAGAGGTACAGGGATGAGGGAGATGTTGGGTAGCACCAAGTGTAATGAGGATGCTGTGATTATTTATTGTTATCTTTTTTACACTTGTCATTTTGTGTTGTTGTTTCTTTTCCTTTCGTATGTATGTGTGCGTGTGTTTGTGTATGTATGCATATGTGGGCATGTGTATGTATGTACGTATAATTACGGTGTATAGGTAAAATATATTTTTTGTAATACAAGACATGTTTAGACAAAGGATTTTAACTTGTCATATTTAAGGTGAGGGGGTGGGAGTTTATAAGTTTTACTTCTTCTCACTCCTTTGCGAATATGTATTCTACATGTCATGTTAAATGTTTTGTCTGACTCTTTTTTTATTATTTTGTTTTCGAAATAAACTTGAATCAATCAAATCAATTGCTCTCACTTTGCAATAAAAATATTGGGATACATATCATATATCGATATTCAATCTAAATATATCGGGATGTGACTTTTGGTTCATATCGCCCAGCCCTACCTGACCATCATTCTGTTTTTTCAAACTAGAAGATCTAAATAATTCATTGGTACCAACCAAGTCATGATATCTTGTTGGAAGGAGACTAAATAATAATCCACTGTAAGGCAAAATTGTTGCAACGGGAAAAGCTGACATGACTATTTTGAAAGGAGTCCATTGACCTCTGACCTCAAGATATCTGAATGAAAATAGGTTTTATGTGTATCCAGGAGCATCCCCTTTACAGAGAGGCCCCTTCATCATAAAACCATGCAATTTAAGGCAAACTTGAAGTAAAATGTGTTATTTTCGTCGACATACTCCTGGGGACATACTCAGCTGCCTCGGGTAGGTACTTTCTGAGCTGCTACTGAGCCACTACTGAGCGGCGATTTCGCACATGCGTGGTTCATATGCAGACCGGTCCAAACTGGACGCTGAGGGGTTAACAGCTCCTGCTCTGCTGACTGCAGCTGGGAGAGACCGCTGCGGGAGGCCTGGGCCTCTTTTCAGTGCTTTGGGATGGCGCCTGCAACTAGTTAAGAAGAGTAGGAATGAGTGAAGTCACTAGATTTGTATCTAGTTGCTTTTTTGAAAAAGAGTCGCTATTGGGGTCTGAATAGTCGCTAAATATAGCGACAAACTGCTTGCCGCATCGGTCTTTTGTTACATTAGGACTCCGTTGGTTAGCCGCTACAAAAGTACCTTATTGGAACAGAGGCCGAGGGGAAATAACGAGTGGGCCGAGCCAAAAAAAACCCTGCCTTCCAAAAAGTACTCAGAAAGTACTCAGTCGAAACATGCCTAATGTTAATCCCCGTAGTAGCAATTTCATTGCAGTGAGAGCATTTCTTGAAACTTGACCTCACTGTATAAAATGAGCTGCTGTGACTTCTAGGACAATCACAGCTTCCTGAAACTTTACAATCACAAACTAGAGAGACAGGGCATTCAGTTGTTTGTCAACTGCAGTTTTTCCAAGGTCAAGACTTAGACAAGTTTTAGAATGTAAACAATGTATGGCTTTCCTGGTTTATTGATAATGAGGATAATGAGGATCTCTCAGCTGTCACCAGTATCAGGTTTTTGATACCAAATAGCAGCATGGATTTTTCTTTTATGTTCCTCAAGGTCTCTGTTTCTTAATGTGGAATTGTGCAGAAGCAACTTAAGAGACATAAATTAGCATGGGAATAGCTTTCATATATCCTCATGTTGTTCTGACAACTTGACACACACTGCTGAGCTGCATATTAAATTAATCTTCAAGTCCTCAGCTATCACATGATGTACACCACTTGATACTACCAGCAGGGGGTCTCTTAAACTTAGATTTATGGTGAGTAGAGAGGAAGTTTCCCCCTGCAGCAGACGGATGTGAAAACAGTGTCAAACTCTGCACAGAGAAGGCCAAACATCCAAGTGACATAACAAAGGGCACAATAAAAATTTTGACAGCAACCTTAAACAAGGCCACAAAGGATGCAAGAGATGACCACAAAGGAAATAATAATAATAATAAACTCATATTTCACAGAGGAGCACTGCCAGAATTCACCCCTAAACTCACTCATCTCTGTTAGACAGTCTGGTTGACATTTCATTCTTATCACTTTCTGGCTGCTGAGAATTGAACAAAAAATAATTTTGTGAACACTTCCTCTGTGGTTTGTGGCGTCACGCAAACAGCATTCATTAATAGGTGTGATTTGTTTTTGCACAGAGGCCCAGACCTGAAAAAGATCAAATCTGAAGTCCTGTCATCCATTGCATTTCTCTCTCTCTATCTATCTTCTCCCACATCTCTCGTCAGCTCCCTGTTGTCCACCATCCGTCCTGCAAGCCAGTGTACCTCTATGAATAAATTACTGTGAAGCCCGAACAATACAGTGGAGAGAAAGATGGTGAGAGACAGTTGCTGAGGGGGGAGGATGAGAGAACAACATCATCTCTGGGAGTGGAAGCTGCTGAGGGAGAGGGAGGAAAGAGTGGGATGAGGAGGACAGAGAGAACGAGAGAGAGAGAGACAGAGAGAGAGAGAGAGAGAGAGAGAGAGAGAGAGAGAGAGAGAGAGAGAGAGAGAGAGAGAGAGAAGGAAGGAAGCCCACTTGGTCTCAGTTGTTATGTATTATGTATTAGAATGGGCCGACCAGCAGGAAAAAAGCATATGAGGAAGTGTATTGTCATATGCTGTGTGTGTGTGTGTGTGTGTGTGTGTGTGTGTGCGTGTGTGTGTGTGTGTGTGTGTGTGTGTGCATGAAATATGAACAAAATGGCTTTATCAAATTAAAGCACTCGACAGAACTTCACACTGGTGTTCTTAGAGCTAATTATTTGTAATATACCATTATTGTTTTCCATTATGCAAAATCCTGAGTGGACGTCTGATATTAAAAGTTCCATTTCTATCACAAACATGCTCATCAACCATTTATTGTTGTTGTTAGTTGCTTTAGGTACTCTGATGCATAACAAAAATCTAATTTGCAAGTTGCCTGAGGCACATCCTAACACAGGGGTGTCTAAACTATGGCCTGTCTTTCACTGTTTTAGCATCATAGAAGAAGAAAAGAAAATGGAAACATGTGGAAGTGGAAGGTATGAGAGAGTCGCCCCTAGTGGAGGTCCGTGAAGTTCTGCTATATTCGATAAAATGTCATAGTTACTGCTGCAATGTAGTTCAGCCACTGTTTGTTGTTTTTTTTTAAGTTGCAATAGAAACTATGTAGACAATGATATATGATAGATATTTTTAATGTTTTATTTTGACGATACAGTGGAAAAATTATTAGACCACTTTTTCCTTAAATTTCTTGTTCATTTTAATGTCTAGTACAACTAAAGTTACATTTGTTTGGAAAAATATAATGATAACAACAAAAAGCTGATATCTAGAGATTTTCCATGTTTTTTTTGATAATAACCAAAATCATTATCAAGAAAACCATGGAAAATGTCTAGATATCAGCTCTTAAATTAAACTCTTATGAGCTATTTTTGTTGTAATCATTACATTTGTCCAAACAAATGTATCTTTAGCTGTACCAGGCATTTAAATGAACAAGAAAGCAAGGAGAAAACAAGGGTGGTCTAATAATTGTTTCCATGACTGTATTCATTACCATTTTGCTGAGTGTTTGGGCAATCCAACATGTTTTGGACAAGCTTGAACCTTTTTTGAAAAGCAAATCAGTGTCTATAGAGTTACACCTATAACGCTTCAGGAAATTTTGTCAAATTTCCCAAAAGGCCAACCTTGATGTGCTCACATCACTGATTCACTGTGAATAACGACGGCCTGATCTTAAACCTTTTTTCATTTGATGTGGAGGCACTAGAGGAGGACAGACAGTTGGAGCTTATTGAAATGCAAAGTGATGATACTCTCTGAAGTCGCCACCTGCAGCTCCCTCTGTCAGACCTCTACTGGGATTTGGGAACGCCCAGATTTCCCCAGCGGAGGCCTTGCCATGAGGATTCTCTGTTTGTTTGGCTTTAAATACATGCTATGTGAGCAAACTTGTTTTCTTATGAAACAGAACAAGAACAGAGTGACTATCACATCCATGATTTACTCACAACAAGAAGTACTGACTTCCCTCCCCCAGCTAACAGTGTCATTGAGGGGACAGAAAACAAAACAAAATGTGGATGCAGAAACAGAAAATCTGGTTGAAGATCTGTTTAAATCGAATAGCTCTTTTTCAGGGAAAATCCAGGTGTTTTTCAGTGAGACTTGCTTTAAAAAATGAGTAAAATCAGTTAAGCAACAACATTAATCCCACACATTTACAAAAGTACGAAACTGGCTCAACTACTAAAGTTGTGACTAAAAGAAGAGGCGTAACATGCTGTTAACAAACACTGAGATTAAGATCTAAAAAACAGAGGAGGTGAAAGAAGAGAGAGAAAAAGGCAGGAGAAAGAGAAAGAAGAATAGAGGAGGGAAGGACATTTTCAATTTTAATGTTTAACACTGATGTATCAAAACAACAGAAAGTAAAAGGACAGCACGTACAATTCCAATTAATAATTTCTGGTGAGCTACAGAGGTGAACAGAGGACTGATAGATAACTTAGAACAGACAGTAAACCATAGACAGTTTCTATGCAATGCAAATATGGACGTGACTGCAAAGAAACTTCAAATTCTAAAACGTGGATGCTTCACACCTGCAGCACAGAAGATACAATTACCACAGCTGCAAGATCAGTGTCACCAATTCAGTGTCCGACCAGATGAGGAATATGGTCACAATCTCCCTTCTGCTCTTAAATTATAGCGTTAAATAATAGCCAGAAAATGGTAAAAATTAGAAAATGATGTCACATTGAAGTTCACCTTTAACCTTTTGGATGTGTCAAGTGTCATCATTTCATCCTGTTAGACATTTGTATGTAATTATATATATTAAAAATGTAATTATTATTGTATGAAATCTTGAGTTATGGCCAAAAATGTGTTTGTGGTGTCACAGTGACCTTTGACCTTTAAAGTCCAATCAGTTAATTCTTATGGTTATTCGTGTTAGTTTTAAGAAATATCCCCCAGGTGTTGCTGAGATATTGGCCCTCATTTGTCAAACAAACGTAGAAACAAGCGCAGATCTGAGCGTATATTTCGTCTTACAACAGGGTTCACGTGGGATTTATCAAACGTTCGCATCTCTCCAATCACATCGTAAGAATGATCGACAATTGATAAATGTGACCGCTCAAAACAAACGTCATTTAAATACCACATCCTAATATATACCTGATTCAGAAGGCTCGCCTGAAGAGTTTACGACACCAAAGGACACAATACGGCCAAAAGGAGGATTTTTTTCCCTTTTCTTTCTTTTAAGTCACCTTTATTAGCAAAGTGCACCGCGACAAATATCAACAGGAGAAAAACAGACATTTAATAGCCTCAGCTAGTAGCCTGTTTAAAGAATTTCACGGTGGCAGCTTATATTTTATTTTTAATGATGTTTTAATGATAAATGATGTGGTTTAAACTTGCTGTTGTTTGTCACCATTAAAAACAAAAAAACACAGTTTTATCTGCTCCAGGCATCGATACAAAAGTCTAAGATCAATTCTCCGACTCAGATGTGTGGACTTCACGCTGACTCAAATTTGCGTACACGAGCTGAGAGCAGACGTGAGATCTGATCGTACCCTCCGCTCACGTCCAAAGTGATAAATGCTGTGCCTTGTGTAGAAATGATCGTACGCCCACTTAACGCTCACTTTCTGGGGTATACTTGTTTGGTAAATGAGGGCCATTGTGTCCACAACAACGGGACGACATACGTACAAAACAAAACAAAACAAAACTGAGAATCTGGAAACATCGACCTCCAGCCACTGCTGTCGCCAGTGTGCAGGTACAAAATGTGACGTTAACATATCACCTGCCTCATGTCCTTCTGTAACGGAATCTGTATTGCAGCAGATACCCACTTCTTATTTATGAAGCCTGAGTTTCAAAGGTTTTCATTGCAGCAGCAATTTCTGTGATTTTATTGTCTAATTTAGGAGCTAATGGTTTGGCTGATGTAGTAAAGTTCATCTGATAAATGTGTCAACTCTGATTTCTGCTGATTTTGTTTCACAGACCAGACGTCGTGTTTGGCTAACAAGTGAACACATTATGCTGATGTCTTTCTCACAATGACGGGAAGCAGTCTGATTGTGCCCGTGACATGACTGCACAAAGGAGAGCACCTCCTCAAAATCAACAGCTGGAGGCACGCATGGTGTGCTCCCTTTTAGATCAGTCTCACTAAGTACAGCTGCTCTTGAAAAAAGCAGGTATGATGTTTTTGAAGCAACTTTCTTGAATAATGTTTGAGTTTTTTCACTTCCACTGCAGTGTAGAAAACCAACCCTGTCTGAGAGCCAGCCTATCAGTCAGAACAAGCAAGTGGCATGATTAACTGGGTGGTGGAAGGCAACACAGCACAAACACTATCAACAAACAAGAGGCGGAACTATGAGTCATAGAAGGCCGGCTCCAATCAGGACTAAATCCACCTCCTCATTACTGACTACCAAAATTGTTGGTGACATCAAAGTAGCTTCCCAGACTGCCTTGTTAGAGACCAGGCGAGCTCTTCACCAGATGCAATCTCACTGCGGAGAAAAACAACCGACGGTACAACACACACACAACCTCTCGTCCTTATCGAAAAGGCAAAAGACGAGGATAAAAGAGGCAGACAGTCAAGAAGAGAGAGAGGGAGCGGGGAGTAAAAGGACTGATGCAGATGCAAAGAGAGAAGAAAAAACACAGATTACCGGAGAGATGTGGAAAAAAAGACAAAAGAGATGAAAGCAAGTGTGCCCTCTCTTAGACATCAATCCACTCCACCGTGAAGAAGCGTCTCAAAAAAGACTTTAAAAAGGTGCAATGGACCCATCAAAGACTTAAACTCTCCTGAGGATGCAGAGGTTACAGCTATGAAACACACACAAACTCCCTCTATGTTGACTTTGATGTTGAGAAGGAGGCAGCACTTGGAGACATCGCCAGAACTGTGACACACATGTTCACCTGTAGGCGTCATGTGGAGGAAAACAAACATCTGTTTACGTGCGGCATCCCAACACAGTGTGACATAGATGTTGCACACAAACTTCTTTCATTTTAATGTCTGGTATTTCTTCTTACATTCTCATGTACATGGATGTGTATTTACAGTATGTTTGTGCACACATGCATAAATACACGCATGTACAAACAGCACATACATCCCTGCTAGCCCCCCTGCTGGCACTAAACATTGTTCATTATGTGCTCGAGTTGGCTTGAAAGGGAAATTTTTAAAAAGTAAAGAGAAGAAAAATATAGAGAGCGGAGCGGGAGACAGAATGGGAGAGACAGAAAGAAGAAGTGCCTCTGGGCAATTATGACCGTCTATGTTTGTGTGTGTGTGTGTGTGTGTGTAGACTACAGAGGCACGATGGGACAGGTGTGAAAGGTGACCAGTTGGGGTCAGTGAAGATACAGAAAATGGGAAGAGACATACTGACAGATGTAGGTAAAAGGAACCTGCCAGACAGACAGCTTCTCTCTCTCTCACACACACACACACACACACACCTAATGAACTGAGAAAACACACACACGAAGATTCTTATTTGTCTTGACAGCAGGGCAGCAAAACGAGCATAAACTCTAATTAAGAACTTCAGATTCACACGGCAGAGCAGCACTTGCGTCTGTGTCTGTGTGTGTTCGGTGGTGTCTGTCTGCGTGCGTTTTCATTTAGAGGTTAGAAGAGTTTTGGAGACAGAAATTGTCGGTGGGGAGGCTCCTCAGCATGTAATTAGCATATCACAGGGCTGCTGCTTCAACACCCAATCAAAGTGAGAAAATGCTGCCTGAATGCAAATTAATTTCACCCCGTAGAATCACAGCACATCTGCAAAACTTTCAAACAATTAGATACTGTATGTGTGTGTGTAAAGTTGCATTCACACCAAATCAGGTGTTACGGCAATTAGTGAAAGGTTGTGCTGCGGAGGGGGAGTGTCATTGAAATGGCCTGTTTGAGTAACGTAGAAGTCATGGTGCAAGTATTAAGCCATGCTCCTACTATGACAGGTCCTACGACTAATTGTCTGTCAGCATCAAAACATTTACTTTGATAACTAACGTGTGAGGCCTATCAATATATTGAGTTTAGGTTTAAAACATAGACTATATATAAATAATGGAAGTAGTCATGGTGACGTCACCCATTGGTTTTTGGCCTGTTGGAAGCTCCGAGTTCATCGTTTCACTCGTCGCCATCTTGTTTCTGATACGGGGAGCAGACCATATTTGGACTGTGGAGCAACAAGAGGGATCTGATCACTGACTACACGCCTCTCTACACCTCAATCTGACTGAGAGAAGCTGGTGCTGATTCATGTTAGCATTAACTGGAGCATTAACTGGGATGTTAGTTTTGGCAAAAAACAAAAACAAAACGTATGTTACTTTCCTCAGAAAAATTAACCTTGGAGAGTCTATTAGTCCAACCACAAGACAAGAACAAGACATTTTTACTGAACAAAACATTCAAATAAATTGTCATTAAGTGAAAATACAGTGAAAGGGTCAAAGTTATGAGACCAAACCGGTAAACGTCCTTTGTTATATGTATATAACGTTATATATTTCTTTATTGACAAGTTGCCGTGGATACGCATTGCTCTGCTTCTCTTCTGATGACGGCTCGCCTTGTTAGTGACCTGTCAATCAAAGGTAGCCACGCCCCAAATCATACGATTCTTTATCTTGTATTTTCTTCTAAATGGGGCCATTATTTACATCAAATTGTCTTGAAGAAGATTTTTTACTAGTGATTGAGACCATAGTGTTGTCCTAAAAAAAAAATTCTGAGGTAATAAATCAAGTGAGAAGTTTTCTCATTTTGCATTGAAATGAATGCACAGAAATGTTTTTGCAGCCAAACTTAGCGCCCCCTGCTGGATTTTTTGGTAGAATGCAGCTGAAGGCACTTCCTGGTTTGCCTCCCCTGAGGTTGACGCCTGGTTTAAACCTGGTGCACAAGGTCAGATTAAGTGCAGTACAACATTATACACGATTGGGTAATTTGCCAACCTCATCGTTGCTCTGTTCGCTGGTTTCTTAACGTCCACCACAGCCTGACATCAGGTTTCATTTGACCCATTTTTTTTTGTGACTGGTGTTTTTACTGCAGAGCCTGATTTGGTGTGAATGCTCAGTAAGCCTGAATTTATCTGTGTGTAATTTGTTCTTCAGCACACATATGTGGCCCGGGGCAGAGTGTGTTCCTACTGGAAAGTGAATGGGGGGTCAAGGACAACCTTTGTGTGTTTGTCTAGGAGCCGTTTCTCATCTTTTTAGCACTGTGCTGCATGAATATGTCCTAAAAATGTGAAACATAGGCACTCTCCAACATCATTACACTAACCTTAACATTAACCCTAAATATTCAAGTGTTTAATGGGAGACTCTGTATTTTCCAACGTGGACCTTATGTTCCCATGAGGAAGAGCATTGCCAGCGGCAGCAGAAAAACGAGCTGCAAAGGTTAATGTAGCATTACATCGAGTATAAGTTCTTGTTTTTTACCCCTGACAGGCTCATATTGTTTTTTCAAGTGTTATTACAAGAAGCCTACAGTTAAAAAAAATGTTTTCTTTACTTTCACTTGATCCAGTATGTTTGTTCTTGTGTCCAGCTTTTGCTCAAGGAGAGGTCTTTTTCTGAAATCTGAATATCAGGCAGCAACAGGCCCCCCTCTCCCTAAACACTGACATTCTTCCTCTGTGGGCACAGAGGGTCACAGCACCCACAGGAACACCAGTGGTGGAAGAAGTATTCAGATCTCTTACTTGAGTAAACAAGTAAGCGCTGCATTCAAAACTTATTGAAGTAAATGTAAATGTACAATGTACAAGTATCAACAAAAGTACAAAAGTACTTAAAGTATCAAAGGTAGAAGTACTCGCAGTGCTGAATGTACCCACTCAGATTGTTTTATATATTCTAAATAAATTACTGGATAATTATTATTATAGATATTATGTTAGCAGCATTTTTACTATTGTCAAGATATTGGATTATTGTAACTACTTAATATACTTTTATGTGGTTTTATTTATAAAAATGCATACACATCATAAATAAATATATTTTTTATGTTAAAACGTAGTATGTATCTCTCCAATGTAACTAAAGATGTCGGCTAAATGTAGTGAAGTAAAAAGTACAATATTTTCATCTAAAATGTAGTGAAGTAGAAGTATAAGATTACATATATTGAAATACTCAAATAAAGTACAAGTACATCAAAATTTTACTTAAGTACAGTACTTGAGTGAATCTGAGGAACACCACCGGTCTCCTGAGCTTCACCGATTTCCCTGCAGCAGCAGTTTCACCCTCCCCTGCCTGTCTAGCCCCTCTCTTTCTACTCATCCAGTCTTGAGTTTGTAGGAGCTCTACATCCATATTAGAGGTGTGGGAAAAAATCTATACAGCAAAGTATCATGATATTTTGCATGGGAATATTATATTGATTCATGGCCGCCAAGTATTGATATTAAGAGTTCTGGCGGCGTCAGTATTTTCACCGTTTTTGTTCTTTTTCATATGAAACTACAAGATTTACGGAATCTATAGGCAGGATATAATGTCGGAAAGTTTGATCAAATGCTGCAGTTGTTGTCGTCCATACATGTTTGATATCAGTTGAGTTCAGTTTGACTGAATACTTTGTTGATCAGTCTGTGGGTTTGACTCTCATTGTGGAGAAATGAAAAGACTGAAGTAAGATGAATAGACTGAGAATTTTCTCTGATTGGACAAAACAATTTTTGATTTCATTTAATTTTGTGGACACAAAATTCAGTTAAAACAGTTAAATCGCAATATATTGTATCGCAATACTCACCATATTGCAAAATGCTTTAAATCACAATAAAATCGTATCGTAACTCAAGTATCGGGATAAAATCGTATTGTGGAGCCTTTGCTGATTCCCACCTCTAATCCATATACCAAAAACCATGTGAATATTCAACCATGACACTGAAAATCTTTCAGAAAACAGCTAAGCTTTCTGGACTTCAACACACCAGAACTCCTCTCTCCAAGTCTCTCAGGAATAAATCACCTCTGACAAGATTTCAGAACGAGACTTCTCCCTTCCTTCTCTGTAGGATCTTTTTTCCATAATATTGTAAGAAACAAAAAATCAATTCTGTCAGTGGCACATTAAGTGGCTGTAATGTTACATTGATGGGTCGAAATTGGTCTTGAAAACCGGCAACAACAGCACAAAAATTGTTGTACCCACTAGTCACTCACACACACACAAAAAGGATCCAAGTTAGAAAATGCCAAACGTCATAAATATAACCCTGATGCATCTCCATTGTGCCCCAAGTGTAAGATAGAAACTGAACAGTCTGACATATTGTTTGTGGTATTGTATAGAAGTACAGGAGCATTCTGTCTATCAACAGCAATAGTAATCCTTTATATTTATTACTTGGTATATCTAATATGTCCATCACTGACGAGTTTAAAAGAAAACTTTATCAGACGCTTGCTTTCTGTGCTAGAAAGAGTATTCTTTTGATTTGGATCAGAGATAAAATTCCATCTCAGGCTCATTGGCATAGGGTTATATTTGAATATGTTGTGTTGGACTATTTGACATGTAAACATCACAGCAACGACGATGCCTTTCGTGAAACATGGGAACCCTTTTTGTCATATGTCGGTTTGAATGTTTCCACCATTCTCACCAGAGGGTTTGTATCATAGCTCAGAATGCTCTGCCTCAATTGGGACACTCTGCTTTACCATTTATTTGATTTACTTTTACTTATGTATACCTTTATTTTACTTATTTGTTGTGAATTTATTCTTACTTGTATAGGATGTGACCCCTGAATCTTCTGCCTGTATGTATGGATTTGGATTTCAATATGTATGTGAGCCAAATGTATGTTTGTTTGTTTGTTTGTTTGTTTTGTGTTTTTGTCCTACCTATTGAAAACTAATAAACATATATTTAAAAGATTAAAAAAAAGAAAGTGCCAAACTTCTACTTTAAGTCTTCCAAAACACTGTAGATATAGAACATACCTGAAAATGTAGGTCAAAAAATATAGAATATACTTGGTGTACAATCCACTGTGTTACTCATGCGCGCAGATGGCACTATGGACAGGGGGGGTATGTCCCCCCAGATTCATAGTGATCCCGATCCGTGCCCCCCATTTTCCTCACATAAGGTGACAAACATTGCCAGTAAAAACATGCGAGGATTAATGTTCTGTTAGTTAGACTTATTTACACACACATAGAGAGTCTGACGTTTGTGTGGTACGGCTAATGTTGTGTTCAAGGTCTACACGAATGTCAGAATTTTCGACGTTCCAAATTCCAAGTTCCAACTTTCAAGTTTTGACTTTCAAGTTCTGACTTTCAGTGTAAATTAAACACACCAAAAGGCGTTAGATAAGAACGTGTTAGACCCACCTTCAAAATAAAAGCAAACACATGTAGCTTTTAAAATAAGAGTAAATGAATGTGTTAGCAGAGTCCACCACAGAATTTAAAAGAAGACTGTCAAAATATGACGCCTTAAATAAAACAGAAGAACCCTTATTCTCCTTTACAATAATTCACAAAAAATATGCAATGATTAAGATGGAATAGTGGCATTAGAGTGTGCAAGAGGCACCAAATTTACCGTATTTCCTCAAAGCCGGGCCCCTATTAATGACCGGCCTCATTTAGTAACCAGTTGTAAAAACAACGGCCTCTTTTATAAGCCGGGTGTCTTACCGGCGTTATGTCAAAGTCTGTTCCCCCGTCGATATGTGTCCCCCTTACCTTAACCTGCACCCAACCTTATCCCTGATCCCAACCAGTCCTACTTTAAGTTGCTTAACATGACCCCAAGTTCGCCTTAACCCCAAACAGTTCTCTCTACAAGGCCTAACCTTAAACTTAAATCCTAACTCCAAGAACACCATTCAGGAAACATCATTTGATGGGGTAACAGATTTTGACACAACACCTGTATTTTGAAGTTTCGCCACACGAGTTAGTACTGTAGGTAAATATCGTTGTTTCTCTTGCTGTCCTAGTCATTCTCTGTAAAGTCGAGCCATTTACACATGTTCTTCTGGGCTTTTTAGTAGTTTAGACATTTTAAATCCTGCTTAAAATGAACATTCAGCATGCTGTTCGTTGTTTGTTTACATCCGAGTACTTCCAATATGGCTGACATCCGGCTACAATGCGCTGTGTAAAACACTCTAAAAAGTGCCGGTCAGAGCTGCTCTGATTTTCTTTTTTTAATAAAAGCCTCCTTCAAATAAAAGCCTGCCCCTATTATTAGCCGGGTCCCAAACTGATTTTTTATTAATAGAAGCCCCGGCTACTATTTAAGGAAATACGGGAGGCCTTTAGGATGAAAAACTCTCCGGGGGACCATGCCCCTGGACCCCCCTACTTTGTTTGGGTCCCCCCAATCATAGTCTCAGTCTCAAATCCTGTGGGAAACACTGGTTCTAAAGGCTTGACAGACTGGACAGACAAGAAATTGCCCAGCAGTATGTTCAGGGTAATGAAAGGAGGAGAGATGTTTTTGGGTCCTTCATTGAGTCAGCTTCAAGTCAGTAAATCTGTTTGGCTGCACTTTAATTTACAAACTTATTTTAATTATGTAAATATGTTGGTTGTTGTTTGCAATACAGTTCATTTAAAAATGTGTGTAAATGTAAAATATATTTTGGTTAAGGCATGGAGTAGAAAAATAACTCATTGATTTGCAATCATTTGCTGACCGCTTCGTACCCCCCAGTTCAAAAATCCCATCTGCGCCCCTGGTGTTACTATCTGAGGAGTTGTGATGAAGGCAAAAACTTAAGTAGAAAATATTGACTTTCTTTACAAAATGTTTGCTATTATTAGCTTTAACCAAGACTGGATTGACAACTGAGAAGTCAGGGAAACACGCCTATGGAGTATCAATGGACCATTCAAATTATGTATGACCACATAATGTAGCGTGACTTCCCTCCATACAAAATATTCAGAATATAACACAGGCTCATTGTTGCTCACAGTTTCCATCTATTTTTAGCGTCTGTATGCAGACACTCTTTGACAGGAAGTGTTTTGTGTTGCTTAAACTGAATTTATATGTGTAAAAGATTATATTCCTACAAATCCTATACTTAAACTGAATGCATTAAGCCTCTGCCACAGTTCATTAAATGTGACTTGATTTATACTATTCAGCTGTGCAATTTAAAAGCCCCTGGTAGAAGCACTTAACGTGTCTGTCCATCTGTACGTGGACCTTGTTGAGGAAATGACTGGCCTCAAGAGCACTTTGTGACAGTGTGGTATACAGAGTTAGTTTGGAGTTTACATAATGTCCATCCCGTGTTTTTAAAACCACCAGCTTTCTCTTAGAGGAGTCCTTGATGTCTTTGGTCTCCCACAGCAGTATGAGTCACTTATGTGCAGACTGTATATGATCTCTGTCTGCAGCTCATCACTTCATGCCTCAATGCTGTTTTCCACCTAAAAACACTGAGTACATGTTCACACGCTATTCTGAATATTATGCATGTACAACAAACTTTTATCTATTAATGCATATCCTTTTTGTTTTTATTTTCTGTTGTTTTTTTTATTTATTTTAAGGGCTGCATTATTATCAATTTCTGTATGAAGAGTCAAACACCCATATGGAATATTAATAAGACTAAAAGGTGAGCAAGAGGTGTCTTCTTGCACTTTTGTGGTATCCCTGAGTTTAGGCCTGTCACGATAATTACTATATCAACTTATTGTTCGATATATAAAAATGGACACGATTGTTTTTTTCTGGACTCAATATATTGACTTTTTGTGCTTGTTAAAGTAAAGCTGCAAATGTTTGACAGGCAGTAAGAATTGCCAAAAAAGCCGAAATTTCCCAATCAGCAATTCCAGCTGTTTACATGTTATTTTAATAATAACATAATATAATACATAATGTTTATCTCAGTGCAATTTTTTTAACAGAGCCTGGAGGTTTGTTTAATTTGTTTTGGTTGTAGTTTATTTATTTATGTTTTATTTATCTAGGATATTTTAATATTTCTTTTCCACATTTCAATTCCAATGTTTAATACTCTTGAGATTTAAAAATGTATTGTTGTGGAAAAGGATGAACTTATTATGCTTTAATATCGTTATCGAAACTAAAACGACATTGATACAACAATACTATCGTTTATCGTGGTAGTTTCTGGGAAAATATAACATCCTAAAAAATGTGTTATCCTGACAGGCCTGCCTGAGTTGCCCCAAATACTCGTCCACATAGATGTGTGAATCAGCAGAGGCCCCACGATACGATTTTATCCCGATACTTGAGTCTCAATACGATATTATTGTGATTTTAAGCTTTTTGTGATATGGTGAGTATTGTGATAAAATATATTGCGATTTAACTGTTTAACTGCATTTTGTGTCCACAAAATTAAATTCAATCAAGAATTGTTGTGTCAAATAAGAGAAAATCTTCAGTCTATTTATCTCATTTCAGTCTTTTTATTTCTCCACAATGAGAGTAAAACCCACAGACTGAGCAACAAAGTATTCAGTCAAACTGAACTCAACTGATATCAAACATGTATGGACGACAACAACTTCAGCATTTTATTAAACTTTCAGAAACTTTAAGCCTCACTGCTCTGGATTTTGACATGGTGCCAATAGATTCCTTTGATCTTCTAGTTGCATATGATACCAGTATCTCCAGTATCTCCAGTTTATTCCTAAGAGTGAGCCCACTACGGCCTTCAAAAAAGACAAATGGCAAAAATACTGCCGGCCCACCAGAACACTAAATAGCGATACTTGCATGAAACGATATAATATTGCGATATTTCCCCCATCTCTACTTCCACATGGACCAATCTTTGCCAGCTGGCTGACTAACAGACATATAGGAAGCAGCCTACATGCAAGATAACTTTGGTCCCAGACAGGTCGCTTTCCTACAACGCTTTGAACTGAAATAACCGTTTACAGATCAAAATGCTAATTCATATTAATAAAAAACTATGTAGCTGCTCAGTCTGCAGAACTGGAAATATAATTATACTTCAGAGTCAATTCATAAAAGTCCATACAGGAGACTTTTTTCAGGTTAGAGCAGCAGTCATTCAAAACGTCTGCTATACTGATCCGAGGGCCCATTATCTTGTTAATTTGTACCATCAAGAGCGGTCTGAGATGCCTCACTTACAAAATCAAGCATTATTCTATGAAAATGGGGGTCATTTTTGACCTGAATCTCTCCTTCATCAATCAAATCAGTAAAATAATGAATTTCTTTTAACCATGACAAGTTCATTCACATTTCTTCTCCCAGTCTTGATTGCTTCGATTCCTTATATTCTTACTGTAATCAGAAAGCCAAAAATCCATCTTTCATCCTCAAAACACAGCTGCCAGGCTGCAAACTCACATTACAGCAGCTTCACTACACTGGCTGACTATAAGGGAAGATTTAAAGATCTCACTGCTTATATTTAAAGGCCTTACATGGCCATGTTTCTGCTTATGTCGTCTCTGTGATCTTACAGGAAATTTTTGGTGACCATGTTTCTGTGGCTCTTCTTGCCTGAGGGTCAAAGGTGTGTTATGTTTGTTTCTCTTCCAAAGTAATTTTAATGCAATAGAACAGAACCTATTTTTATTCTTTAATAACTTCATGACTGTCTTGTGTTTTAAGCTTTTTTTATCCTTTACATTCACTGTTATACAGTCATGGAAAATTATTAGACCACCCTTGTTTTGTTCATTTTAATGCCTGGTACAACTAAAGGTACATTTGTTTGGACACATATAATGATAACAACAAAAATAGCTCATAAGAGTTTAATGTAAGAGCTGATGTCTAGACATTTTCCATGGTTTTCTTAATAAAGATTTTGGTTATTATCAAAAAAAAAAACACACAGAAAATGGCTAGATATCAGCTCTTAAATTAAACTCTTATGAGCTATTTTTGTTGTTCTAAAACTTTTTTCCATGACTGTATTATTAGATTGTGTCTTGGGTTGACTTTTATCTTTTGCCCAATGGTTTAACCTGCTGTATTTGTGTCTGACGGAAGCATGTTGTAAATCACTTTATGTTTTGAAAAGTCCTGACAAAAAAGCAAACAAATGTATGATGACTGTGTAATAGTACTGTAGTTAATTATTTCTAGTTTAATATACTGTACGTAAATAATCAAACAATGCCTTCCTGTGGTTTGTTCACATCACATAACATACCCAAAGCAAAAAAAAAAAGGTTCAGCAGAGGAGAAGATAATTATTGATCAGTAAACGTATTATTTAAAAAGAATTACATTTTCTGGTTCCAGCTCCTCAAATATTATCATTTGCCACAAGGGCTCTGGGAAATCTGGGGGAAATATCAGCTTGATGCACTAACCTTAATATAAATTCAGCACAGGATGTCACTGTTATCTTTTATGTCTACATCAACATGACTTTGTTTATTTTATACCCAACACAGACTGGGCAAGACTAGATGAAAAGAGTGTTTCATGTCTTTAAGTTATAAAAAATTAATGCAGAAATGGCTGCACACTGGTTCTGCTCTCTCATGCACCTGCTACATCCAGTCCAAGCAGTAGAGAAAGCAGTGGAGAGCACAACCGCCCTGCTGATTTTCACTCTAAGCACAAGTTACCTGCAATCACCTGTTATCCCAGGTGAAAATGAGTCTGTATGCCATGGTGAGAATGAATGAGAATGAAAACCAGCAGGAGTCTGAGAGCCAAGCAACAGAACGGTAACCACTATAGAGGGTGAGTTCTTGTTGGAACAAGTCAAAACTTGTCAGAACATACAGTAGGTATGGAATGATTACAAAATGACAAACTAAATAAAAATATATTTAAAAATATAATATGCCGTTAGAGCTGAGGTTTGCACAAGCTACCACTGTTACTCGTCTCAATCAGGCGGCAACCTCCGGGTCTGACCAGTGGGGTAAACCAGGAAGTGCCTTAAGCTGCATTCGACCGAAAATTCCAGCAAGGGGTGCTGACGGCGGCTGCAGAAGCATTTTGGTCCATTCATTTCAATAGAAAACGAGAAAACTTCTCACTTGATAACACTATGGTCTCAATCACTAGTAAAAAATCTTCTTCAAGACAATTTGATGTTAATAGTGTAAATAATGGTCCCACTTAGAAGAAAATAGAAGATAAACAATCGTATGATTTGGGGCGTGCCGTCAGCAGGAGCGAAGAAAAGCAATATGTATCCATGGCAATGTGTCAATAAAGCTATATGTAACATTATATACATATAAAAAAGGGACATTTAACGGTTTGGTTTCATAACTTTGAACCTTTCACTGTATTTTCACTGAATGACAGTTAATTTGAACATATTGTTCATTAAAAAAGTCTTTCAGCGTTTGGTTGGACTAAAAGACATTCCAAGGAGTCGCTGCTCAGTTTTCTGAGGTAAGTAACGAACATTTTGTTTTTGTTTTTTGCCAAAGTTAAAATCCCAGTTAGTGCTAACATGAATTAGCAGCGACTTCTCTCAGTCAGGTTGAGGTGTAGTCCAGATATGGTCTGCTCCCCGTATCGGAAACAAGATGGCGACACAAGATGGCGTAGAGTGTAGCACTGAACTCGATGCCTCAAACGGGCCACAAACCAACGAGTGACGTCACGGTCACTACGTCCAATTTTTATACAGTCCATGGTCACAATACGGTAAAGAGCTCAGTGTATATGGGAAAAAACATGCTACTGTTTAAATACACCAAAATATAATGATGGATAAAACACCTATTGGGAATTAACTGCACCGTATACAAATTTGAAAGCAGCATGTGTCTCAAAACGGGATCGGGGTAACCTTCATAGATTTCACTTAATAACCTTTTGTTTACATCTGGATCACACACTGTGTCTTCACTGAATGTAGTTAAGTAAAAACAGGAGGTTGGTTCAGTATGCTACTGTATTCCCAGGAGAGAAAGGAAGAAAAACCTCCAGTAGAAGTGAGCAGCAGCCTTGTCACACGTGTCACTGACTTGTCACAAAGCTGTTGAAGACACACACACACACACACACACACACACACACACACACACACACACACACTACATAAAGAGACTGTAAAAACCAATATACAGATGGATCAAAAGGAAAAGGAAAAAAAAAAAATCGAGGACTTATTGGGTGTAATACGCCTATATGTAGGGTAGCCTGTGACACCATTAGTTGCCAGGCAACCTGGATCATTCTTCAAATGAAACACCTGCCCTTCATCTGTGAGCCACCTCAGCAGCCTCTTCCTCTCTGTCACACCTGTCGCCCTCTCTCTGTCTCTGTCTGTGTGGCTGGTGGGATTTCAAGGGTGGAGAGCCGGAAAAAGTTGGGACAGAGAGATGAGAATATAAAAGATGAAGCAGGCTAGAGTCTTGAATTAGGTAGCATATGATCCAGAATTTGAACCTACTAGTTTGGACGGGGGCTTTAAACAGTAAATTTCAGAGTTATGAGTTAATATCAGACACATTTGGACTGGAGAATCTGGACTTCCATAGATACCTGCAAGTCAGAGACTATCATAATAAAAAAAAATACACATCAAGGAGGAGAAGGAATACCATTTAATTTTTCTTCTTCTATATTTCATTATGCAAATAAAAATAAAGACAATAAAAAGCTGGTCTCAATAATACATGGAAGTATATATGCCTCTAAAAATCACTCTACGTTATCCATTAAACAAAAATGGGAGAAGGAGTCAGAAACAAAATATAAATATTGAAATATTGGACACTTGCTGTAACTGTTATCTATGAGTAACAGCTACTAATGCACATGGACCATCCATCCCACTTCCTCTATACTAGGCTATGTATTGTGAGCTCATGTTCTGTATAGGTGGAATATGTATGTATACATGTGTTGTGTTGTGTTGTGTTGTGTTGTGTTGTGTTGTGTTGTGTTGTGTTGTGTTGTGTTGTGTTGTGTGTATGTTGGCTGCTGGAACACCTAAATTTCTCTGCTGGGATAAATAAAGTATTTCTTATCTTATCTTATCTTATCTTATCTTATGAGACCTGGATAGAAATATGCAAGGCACAAGCGACCACTGCAAATCATTAGAGAGTTCAGCTGGAAGAATGTAGTGAGATTTTTCATAACTCCTAAAATAACAGCACTGCAAAAAGGCACACAGAGCCTATGTGGAACCTCTATGGCTAACCACTTTCATGTTTTTTGGGCCTGCCCGAAAATCCAGTCATTCTGGGGGGAGGTGTCAACCAAGATAAATAAAATCATAGGGGGGGATTTTGATTTCTCTTTTGTTACCTTATATCTCAGTAAAATTCCGGAAACAGTCCTGCACAAGGACAAATACTTACTGAAGATCCTTGTGGCAAGTAGTAGGAAAGCCATAACCAGAAAGTGGTTGCAACTAGATCCTCCAACATAGGTCAAGTGGCGCGGGATCATTCAAGAAACTTATTGTATGGAGAATATGAAAGATGAAGGATAGATGGAGACTATGAGGTGACGAAGACAATAGAGAATTAGTCGAAATGAATGAGTAAACAAATGCACGAACAACAGGAGCCTTGTATGAGCGGTGAGGACGGATAGATACGGTCAATAGTTGTGTGTCCACGTGATCAGAACAATCATCACCATGTTTCCATTTGGTAATCAGCATAACAATAGCTGCTGTGTGAAAATACTGGACACATAGTAGCCTGGAGACAGAAACACAATCAGCCTTTATTATAAGTATTCTGTCAGCAGCAGTGTGTGTGTGTGTGTGTGTGTGTGTGTGTCTGTTTATGTATGTGTGTCTCTACAGTCTGCCTGTTTCATATGCTGTCGAACGAGCCATTTCATTTCGTAAGACACGCATCACAAAACCCCTGAATGTCCCAAATGCGACACTTACAGCCCGTCAGTGGCTTTATCTCTGTGTGAGTCAATCAATAGAGCCGATCGATGAGAAAAAGCCCTGCAGTCAGGGCAAGAGGAACCGGAGCACATTCTGCCACTCGACTGTAGAGGCCGAGCACAACAATGCCAACACAATAATCACAATAATAACTACTGTAACAACGTCGATGTAACTTTGCCCAACCGCTAAATCTATAGCAGTACATGATGACACTAATAGTGGGGAAAGATTCATGTTCAAAAAGGTAAAAAAAAAAAAATACAACACAAAGCATCTGCAGCTACTGCAGGAGCAACACAAAACATCTGCAACAACATAAGCAACAACTGTGGTTTTACAACAGCAACACATGATGAATATCTGCAATAAAAAAGGCTTAAGGATAATAACACCTATCACAGAAGCAAAAGCAATGACACACACTGCACACACCTCCAGGCTCACACACACAGAATAAAATTCAGCTAAATGGAGTCATGGGAGCACAGTGCCATTTCAGTCTACCTACCTGCACAAAATCACAATGTTTGTTTTTTCGTGATTTAATTTTTGAGCATTTCTGCTTCAGAGAAACAAACACAGGAAAGGCAACATGCAGCAGAGGGCCCTGGGCCACAGACTGGGACCCAGGCGGGTGCTGGAAGGTGTCAGCCCTAATGGGACATGTTCTACCCGCTGAGCTACGAGGGTGTCTGTGTTTGGTTTGGTTTGTTTTGGTTTTTTTCCATAAATGAAAAACAGGATATGAAGGATTCTCCCCTCACTACACTGTGAACTTGTAAAACTTTGAGCTGCGTGAAATTATTTTTTGGGTCTGTCAGTTTGAGCTTCATAAATAATTTACTTCAGTCATCTTCTGTCATTTTAAGATCCCACTTCTCTTTCAGCCTATTCTTCAAATAGTTACTTTTATTCCACATACGGTAGATGCCACTACTGGATGCTCTCTCTCTGAATACTACCATGTTTGTAGGGGGGAAATAATATAAGAAACCAGATACTGGGTCATTTTCACATTCATGCACAATATGAAAATATTGTATTTATTTATACAGCAACCTATGCCCTTTAACCTCAAAATGTGTGTGTGTGTGTGTGTGTGTGTGTGTGTGTGTGTGTGTGTGTGTGTGTGTTTGTGTGTGTGTGTGTGTGATAAATAAGAAATATATAAGAATGGATGAATGATGAAGAAAGGACAAGCCCAGAAAAAGAGAGCAAACCATGACAAATAAATAAATTATTATTATTATTATTATTATTATTATTATTATTATTAATAATAATAATAATAATAATAATAATAATAATAATAATAATAAAGTTAATTTAAGTAGAAAAACACAGTGAAAAAATATATGAATTAATTAAAAATAATAAAATAAAGATCCAAGAAAAAAAAGGGGGGGGGGCACCAATGCTACTACTGATAACTATAACAATATTTATATTATTAATAATAATATTACTACTACTACTAATAATAATAATAGTCCAGGGGGCTCATCTAAGATCTGAGATGCATTGTGTTCAATGCCGATCAGTCCACAATTCTTCAATGCTTGAATTTTGGGTGCATTAACACCTACTTTCATGTGGTTAAGCACTTTCCGATTGCAATGTGATCACCCAGAATGCATTTTAAAGCCAAGTGTAGAGTGTCAGAGATAATAGCCTTCTGTGCTTTTCGTATTGCAACAACGACCCTGTATCTGTGCAACTTCAGACACAAAGAAAGGCACACACAGGTCGCCTGCAAAAACAAATGAGCTAAAATTTACACATAGTAAAACAGATGTAGCCGTTCACACTGAAATCACAATGACCTTCAAACAAAGCCGTAAACACATTCAAGCATTATAGTGTCACACAAGAACAACAAGACTTAAACACAAACGTCACAAAGACTGAAAGTGCTAAAGCCGGATGTCAAACCTGAATTTCTGTATGCAATCTCTGTGGCAGATTACGCCACGTTTATTTAAGGTTATTCACGCCTCAAGCTATAAGTAACAACAACGCACACACACACACATACACACACACACCTCTACTGCCTATCAATGAGGTCTTGTCACACAAACGGAGGGGTGCTTGATACGGTTTTCTAATTAAACCAAAGCTCTGTGTCCCAAACACAGCTGCCTTACCTCCCACCTTAATCTCTCCAGGGAGCACGCACACACACACACACACACACACACACACACATACAATCCAGTTTTAGACACAGACAGAAGCACCTTAAAAAACACTCACATGCACAGTAGAGGTTGTCCGTTGGGTTTCCGACAACAACACAAATGTGCCTATACACACATGCAGACACACTTGTAAGTTCTATACACTGACACACTTGTAAATATACACAAGCCTGCATGCATACACATAGATACACACACACACACACACACACACACACACAGAAACACCTGTCTGTGGCAACAGTCCATAGAGATAAGAAGGCTGACAGGAGCTGCTGGAGCCAAAGCTGGGAACCATGGGAGCTGTCAGGCTCATTTCCCCGAGACACCTCCAGGCTCACACACACACACACACACACACACACACACACACACAGACACACACACTTGTGATGATATTGTATTGACTTAAATTCACTCCCTGGAGCTGTACTCTTACCATGGCTGTCACTTTATCAACACATTCCACAGACCTCAGCCCTGTAACTCTAAACCTGCTCTAGCTTTAAACCTAAACCTGAAACATATGAAACCTTAAATTCAACCTAACTGTAATCCTAGCCTCCGTCTTTAAAATAACACTTCCTAATAAGGTGTGAGAAACTGTCATCACAAGTGACCAGCTGGCCAGGTTTTCTATTCTTGTGTCGAACCCACAATAGAAACAGCAGAGACGGCATGACAATCTCACAAAGTTTCTAAATCAACACTGCAGAAGCACACATGCACACACACACACACACACACGCACACACACACACACACACACACACACTCACTCCTGCAGATCAATATGGTGAAATAAATGTTTTGAGGGAATTTATATTGGGAAAAAAGGTGCTGTTTCAGCATTGCAATGTGTGGTGATGGACTGGCTGGAAGAGAGTTATTCCATTTCATGTAGAGGAAAACTTTATTTTGTTTGATAACATTTATGCAGTAAGATAACTAAAATATTAACAAACACATTAACAAAAGAGCTCAATCACAGCTGCAGTGCAGGACTACAAGTGTGATGCATATACAGTCATGGAAACAATTATTAGACCACCCTTTTTCTTCAATTTCTTGTTCATTTTAATGCCTGGTACAACTAAAGGCACATTTTTTGGACAAATATAATGTTAACAACAAAAATAGCATAAGAGTTGAATTTAAGAGTTGATATCTAGACATTTTCCATGGTTTTCTTGATAATAACCAATATCACTATCAAGAAAACCATGGAAAATTTCTAGATATCAACTCTGAAATTAAACTCTTATCAGCTATTTTTGTTGTTATCATTAACGTTGTCCAAACAAATGTACCTTTAGTTGTACCAGGCATTAAAATAAACAAGAAATTGAAGAAAAACAAGGATGGTCTAATAATTTTTTCCATGACTGTATGCTCACTTCACTCTTCTGTGATACAGTTTGCCAGAGCCGTAATGAAGACCTTTATTGTCTTTCGATGATGAAACCTGTTGTATGTCCGAATGTCTCATTGTGGAACTTCTTTAATCGGTGAAAATGTAAAAGTTAGTGCTCTAATTTAAGTACTTCTATATGTACGTCATACACCTGCAGCTACAGTATAATACTCCCAA
The DNA here is from genome assembly GCF_030273125.1 of Centropristis striata. Taxonomy (NCBI): domain Eukaryota; kingdom Metazoa; phylum Chordata; class Actinopteri; order Perciformes; family Serranidae; genus Centropristis; species Centropristis striata. The sequence goes on along the minus strand of NC_081520.1, from coordinate 32,143,065 downwards.
TGGCACCATTACTTTATGCAAACTATCGTACTCCCAGCTTTGGTTCCATATGCATCTCAATGAGGGAGCACATTAGTATATGATATGCACAGATCTCATTTAATATCTAATAATTAATAAAAGGCTATTCATACGGCACATCACTTGAAGCACTGGGTGACCACAAGGATTTATATTATCTTCAGAAAATCACTGGTAGATTACACGGCAAACCAAGGAGAACGTTTAGTTAAAGCTAATGATGAAACAGATTTCCACTCTGTTAATGATCGGGACAGTTGTTTTACATCTCATTATATACAGATTACAATGCATTTAACATTAATGTTAAACAGCTTGTTGCCGTCACCAAATTAATGCATCCATCTCCTTCCTCTGGCTTAAATACACACACTGAGTAAAATATGAGTCTTGTTATGGCATTTATTGAGTGCAGTTGAATGAATTTGGTGCAGTAACGTAGCTTAAGTCCCCAAACCACTCTGAGCCATGTAGCCATGTTTTTATTTGGATTTTCTTCTTGATTCCACTTGAATAGAATAGAGACTTTCTTACAGTCCTGCTTTCATCCCATACGCCTCCAAAAATGTTGTGATTTTTAACCACTGCTCCTTCTGCTGCATTGAACAGTTCATTACAAGTGTAACTACTGGGTGAAACAAATTAGATTTAACATCAAGTTTCCAATTGTTTTAATTCTTTTCACATTTATAGCTCATTTGCTCCAGTCCGAATCAGTTGATGAGTTTGTAAACTTGTGTGTGAGTGTGACTAAGAACACCTCATCAAAGGGTCTCGGTGCGTTTGTTTTGTGCCGAACCCGAGTGTGATTACCAATGTTGCCACAGTTACTTTGAAAAAGTAATCTGATTACTGATTACTCCTTTAAAAAGTAACTTTGTTACTTTACTAAGTTCTTGATTTTAAAAGTAACTAAGTTAGATTACAAGTTATTTTATTAGTTACATTCAGCAGCTGCCTTGTTGACTCTAATGTGGATCTACTGATCCAGTGGAGCATTACTCCCATGCAGCTTCTGTTGTTAGCTGTCCAAATGTTTGTAGTAGTTGACACAAAGTCGACCTCAGCGCAGCCTTCAGATTTCTCTCCATCTCTGCATTCTCCTCATACTCCAGGTAAGAAGAAAAAGATGTTCTGTGAGGCAGCATTGATAGTAGGGATCTTGTTTATAATGGCACAAAACGAGGGCGAGTCAACGGTGTTTAAGGGCTGCATTTCCTCTACAACATACTGACCGACCAACTTATTCAACTCTCCCCCACTTGTAGTTTTGAACCGAAGTCCAGTTTTGGTAGTTTGGAGGCTGGGGGACCTCTTTGCTTGGCACCAGGTGGGACATGCTCCTTTAGTGTGGCTGTGCCATGCTGCCACTCTAAATGTTTTTTTAAAATTGGACGTATTTTTAAAGGTAGATAACACGTTGCCGCCAGCACAGAGTGTACAACGAACCTTGAATGTTTCCATCTTTTGCTGACACAAAGTCAAAGTAATGGCTGTATTTACAGCCGCAAAACACCTATCTCTCTCCTCCCTCCATTGTTTACGTTTGTGTCGCGGTAGCATACTACACATGAGTTGACCTCCTCATGTGGAAACGTGATTTGTCATGTAGCCTGCGTCACCCCAAGAAGAAAAAAAATATATATGTATGAAAATGACAAAAATAGTAACTAAATACTGGTTTGGAAATAGCAACGTGTTAGACTACTCATTACTGAAAAAAAGTAGTCCGATTAGCGTGACTAAGTAGCACGTTAGTGGCATTACTTCTGATAACTACAACCCCGATTACAAAAAAGTTGGGAAATGGAAAATGGTGTAAAATACCCTTAGATACTGAACATCACTATTACACAGAGTCAAAAAATATGCTATCTAGAATAGATGTATTAAATACTTGAAAATGGCCATAGATGTGAATGGGTGTAGTCAGCCTCTCACCTATTGAGAGCTGAGATTGAGTCCAGCCCCCTGAAACCCTGTGATGGATCAGAAGGTATGGAAAATGGATAGATGGTGGTGTGTGCACGTGTGTGTGACTCAGGATGGGCGGGGCGATTAATGTGCAGATGTGACCTTCACAACTATCTTGACTGGTTCTGTTCAAGCTGTACTTTTTCAAGTACACATTAACATCAAGAGCAGTAAAGGAGTAAGTGGAGCAGGGTTAGGGAGGTCTGAAAGCAGCACTTTATTTGCATTTGAGGTCATCACTCAACCTCAATGCCACTGAAGTCCACTGAGTCTTCTGAATAATTTGATGATACTAGGTTTCTGTTTCAGTATGTGACTACAATCTTTTTTAGCTATGTTTTGGAGAAAGTTTAGTCCTTCAGATCGGTACATCAGAGCCACAGCAGTATCAGAGTGCTTTCTCTTTGCAATCAGAAACAAAAAACTCCACTCGTTAATTTATCAAAACTGCTAAATGTATCAACAAAGCTTAATCTCTATCATAAACATATACAGTGGTGATGCTGGGACGAAAACTTCACTCTTGCTGATCAAATCATTTTTAACAGTTGACATCTCTCTTCTCTCACACTCGTGACCTTTGACCTTTTTATTATAAGGACAGAGTTTTGTTTTTTGACACAGTTGCTCATCTTTCGTAATGATGATTCAGCTGGAAGAGCTTCACAGGGTCTGAGCTCTGCCAGTCGCCCTAATAATATTCATGCAGAAATTTCATGGGAGCATGCAACCGAATATTCTTTCAGTTCTGTATTTAAAAAAACGAATTACATGCTCAATTTGGAGGAACTGGAGGACAAGAGTTTTTGCCATGAATGTGCACAGCTTTTCAATTATTTTTTTTTTATTCTACATATTAATTGGAGTGTAGCAACAGTGGTGACAGTGATGGTGATGCGCTTATCGTCACAGCCCGAGAATCAGGGGTTTGAATATACAGTCATGGAAAAAATTATTAAACCACCCATTTTCTTCAATTTCTTGTTCATTTAATGTCTGGTACAACTAAAGGTACATTTGTTTGGACAAATATAATGATAACAACAAAAATAGCTCATAAGAGTATTTAAGTTAAGTTAAGTTAAGTTAAGTTAAGTTAAGTTAAGTTTAATTTAAGACCTGATAGCAAGACATTTTCCATGGCTTTCTTGATAATAACCAGAATCATTATGAAGAAAACCATGGAAAATGTCTAGATATTTTTCCATGACTGTATATGTCATACTGACTACTCTACATATGATTCTGGACTCAGATACAGGTAGGGCTGCACAATTTGGAGAAATTATCTAATTGCAATTATCTTAATACTGACACCAAAAACATAAAATACACAATAGTCAATCCTATCCAAACCTATGCTAATAATAAATGGCCTATACTATAATATCCTATATCTAAATTCCTGAGCTAATGGGACCAGACTGTTCGAGCTTGTTGAAAGGGAACATCCAAATTGTGAACAAACTGCTGGCACATAAAAAATAACAGAAGATAAACCAATACGAATAAGGGAGGTGGGATATGGACCAAAAGTAATCCCTGTATAGGCTATTTAGGCTGAATATCTGTAAATGATATATATCCTGATATTTTTGTCGCAAAGTGAGAGCAAATGTTCAGTCAAAGTCAAATATGACATGTTTAGTTTTATTGAATCAAAGCTAACTAAGATATGCTAACTAACTTTTGCATCATCAATGATCTCCGGGCTCTCGCAAAACAGAAGGAAGCTAATCATGGTTCATCTGAGCCCAAATAGAGGCAACCCAAAGCTGCAATTAGTAGGCTGTGACATCTCTGCAGCATGACAATACTCTTTTTACACATATTTTACCTTTAACAAATATAGTGCATCCTCCAATGTGGATATTGCACTCGTCCATATTGCAATTTTGATCAGTTCTGAATAATTGTGCATTGGAATGGGATCTACACTCAGGCAAGATACAGGAAATCGAAATGCAGATAAATCAGTAAATAGAAGGCTTTTAAGATAAATGTCTCTGTTGAAGCACACACATTGTGTATTTACACAAACACATAAGCACATGCAAAAGCATCCAAACACAAGTCACAATGGTTCCTTTCTGCTTTCTCTTTGCTTTCACTTTATCTCCTTCTTCCCTCTCTGTCTCTTTTTCTCTCTCTCTCTCCCTCTCTCTGAATATTTTAGTATTGATGAGCCCATTACTGATGATAACACAGTGCAACGTCAGCATCCCTTCTCTCTCTTTCCCACTCACACACACACACACACAAGTGCACAAAAGTACACAGCAGCAGGAGAGTTGTAACCTGATTCCTGTGCGTGTGTGTGTGTGTGTGTGTTTCAGCAGGAGGCTGGGGGATCTGACTTACTGGCGTCAATCCAGTAAATTGCAATATTTTTCAGGCTAAAGACTGTGCCTATGCACACTCATAAACACATTCAAATACAGATTAAAGAGGCGATGGTTGGTGGCTGCTATAATGAAGCAAGATGATAAATGAAGTGCATTTAATATGAACGTGTCCTCCTCAAAGGGCTGTTCAGAGCATCACAAAGACAGAGCATCAAACATTGCAAACCGAGGGTGAATGGATGGAGGTCTGAGTTTAGACAGAATACACGGATGTGGTTCTGAAACCGTAGAACTTGGTCAATATGTGTGATGAATAGCTGTAATCCAGGACTCAAGAAAACCACCACAATGACGGAAACACAAAAGGCTGTGGATGTTGCTCTAGCTGGGATTTATTTGGACCACAATGCTCGCCCACAACATGGGGCACCTCCCAACAGGTACAGGCTTGACATCTGCTGTTGTGTATTTCATGGCTGTATCACACTTCATGACCCGAACTGATCACTGAGTCTCTGAGACAAAGCGACTCCAGCTTGAGGGGAGCAGGTGAGGCCAGCTACTGAAACTAATTGTATGTCAGAGACCACTGACGTCCACCTGGCAGATTCATTATCCCTCCACAACTCTGGTTATTTTCTCCTAGACTGGCCAACAAACGCCCAATGTAAGAAGCTTAGTCTTCTCCCCACAAGCACTGGTGAGGTGAATAAAAGCCATTATCCCTCAATGATTTCCCACATTGGATTTAAACTAATAATGAAGGAGGGAGCGCATTAGATGAGGATTTTCAACTATGAGACAAAAAGGGGGTGAAACTTGATATGAGGGAGCTGTCTCTAATATTTTGAGCAATCAGCGTATAATGGCAACACAATGTTATTAACTGAAAATAATGCTCTTTCAGCTATGATGGGGGGGGGGGGGGGGGGATGTTTATAGCATAAAAAAGCAGACTATAGGCATCAAGACAAGTCCTGAGGGAAGCTTATATACAGTATGTGCATGCTGTTTGATCAGCAGCGCAGCAGCACATGCATCACTTAATTTGAGAGCCGGCGTTGTGTGTTTACATGGCAAACTTTAATTTCACATAAAAGAAAGCTGTTTCAATACCAGGAGGACTTCCTTATTAGCTAACATTTAGCTGAACGCCGAGTGTGGCCCTGACATTTAAAAGTTCACCAGACAGCTGGTGCTGAGAGAAGTCACGACAAACACACACGGACTGAACGACAACACCACAGCTAATGGTCCTGACAATAACCACGGAGTTTAACGTACATCCCTCCACGATGTTCTCAGCATACAGTAAAGACTAGAAGCTTCGCAAAGACAGCATGCAACACAGGGCTGCTTTATTGCATTAATAATGATCGTGTCAACCTCCTTTGATCCATGGCACATATTTGCTGTTCTGTGAAAACCACTTATCACTAAAATGTCAACTTTTCATGAACAAGGAAAACAGCCTCAGGGTCAAGAATGAACATTAAAGCTGAAAAACAGACGGGTTTTAAGCTCTGAGATGAGGCATCTTTTTGGTTTCAAAGGAGAAAATTGCACATAAAGGGCAAGTTTATTTAAAAACTTGAAAATCATCAAGTATTCTAATAAGGCACTCTTAATAAGAGGCTGACAAAGACAATATTATTAATGGTTAATAAAAAAAACAACCTTTGGATAAACAGGGTGGGAAGAATCTCCATGGCAGTCACAAATATAATCACTTATAGTTGTATAAATGTATGATAAGTTGGCAATAAACATGTTTTGGTCCAGTTTCTGTGCAGCCCAATGCCACATGGTAAGTCTAATAGCAACCAGCGTCCTAGCAACCCAAAAGCTTTTCTCCTTAAAGGCTTATTACTGATCTATAAACCATTCGTAGACTACTTTTTTAACCATTAATCAAGTGATTAGTTACAGAGTATAATCCTTATAAAGTGGTACTATATAAGGTTTTTACTCTGGCTGTGTGTGGGCAAGAATCTGTCGATTCCAATTAATTGCGATATTACAATATTTTAGATCAAATTTGCATAAAATATGGGTAAAAATGTTTTTCCTTTCTCATCATAGCCCTATATTTTAGTACCAATTTATTACACTTTTAATTTTGTAAAAGAACGACAGAGGAAAAATGTATTAGAAAGGTATGTAATGTATATATTACACTATACACTATACTATACTAAACGTATTTGCAGATTTTATTTCTTGTATACATTAATATTGTGATGATTTGAGTGAATAAATTTGAAAACTTTTCCGTCAGAGTGCCACAAACCACACTTTAAGCAGTTGTTTTAAGTGTAAATGACTCAAAATTAATATGATTAAGTAGTAAATACATATCAAATTGCTGAATGTAAAATTAAGGCAACGTTCTGTTTTTTTACAGTAAAAAAATGTGTTTAATGTAAAGAAAATGGTTTAAAAAAAAGACATTTACCATCATATAAAGATATTTTTAAAGACATACATATATTACATATGTATTTTAATAAAGATGTTGACTGTATATTATCTGTATTTTTAAAAGACATTATCTGTAAAATAACTTATGGTTGTTTACTGCTATTTGAAGTGTTTGGCAACTTTTGCTGCCAGATTTTTTTTTGTTTGTTTGTTTTTGTTTTTTTACAGAGTACCAGATCACTGTGAAGTTATGTTATATCTTGGCAGATAAAAAGGCACCATAAGGTCAACAAACTCTCAGTAGAGCAGACTGTTCACTATGAGAACATTTTAGTGATGTTCCAGTGTGATGGAGGTAAACTACTGACACGGTTTGTACTGACAGCCACCTGCACGGTTCACCTGGGGTGTTCCTCGCCGCTGTCAGCGGGGATGATGACACCCAGCAGGTCACACTCACTCTACTCCAGCACCAGTCTGGATTTGGCTCCACGCTCGGCGCCATGTGTCTCGCTCAGTTTGCGCGCTGTATGTAGTAAGTGGCACGGAACACACAACACACACACACAGTATCCCCAACATACATTATCAGATACACTTACATCTCGGAGGACGGCGGCTGGCTACGGCAGAGGAGCGCGTGTCCGCACGCTTGTCCCATCGCGCATCCTGCCTCGCGCCTTCCCCGGTTAACCCAAACAGCTGCAGTCAGGAGGACCTCGAGGGGGGAGGGAAGGAGGAGGAGGAGGAGGAGGTGGGAGGAGAGCTGCCTGTGTGTAGGGGGGAGGGTGGGGGGGTGACGGAGGATAGACGATGGATGGATAGAAAGATGGTTGGGTGTGTGCTCCTCGCGCTTTCTTTACCCCTGCGTCTGCCTCGCTCCGGTCTGCTCTCCGCTGCTCGTCTCCTCTCGAGCTCTGACAGCGCGCGGGGATTGGTCGGGACCCGGTAACTGATACTCGAGCTGTGGTGAGCGAGGATATAACGGCTGAGAGAGAGAGGGGGGGGGGGGGGGGGGGGGGGTGAGAGAGAAAGAGAGAGAGAAAGACGGTACTTTAACGCCACATGGACACATCAACAGTCCATCACGCGTCAGTCATACCGGAGCACGTCACTCCCCTGCGTGCACCGCTGACCAAACATCTTCCTCGGGTAATGCCTGCTCTCCCATGAGTATTAACTCATCCGTGAAAAAATCCAAGTCGTGTTGTGAAAATGCAACTTTCACGGTGTATCTTCACACCTCAGCTGCGCATTTTTCACACACAACTCCCACCACGCTCACTCCTTCTTCTTCTTGCTCCATATATCTACTGTAACTCTGAGACAGTGTGCACTTGTCTGCTGTCCCAAACAGAGGAGATGTTATCGGCCTGTGCTGGCAGGGTTTCACTATAAAACCACATGTTGCACTCTAATCCAGTGTGGGACACAGGTCTCAAGGTCCAACGCTGATCTTCTGCCTTATATGGCCCTCCCAGTACACACAAGGAAGCAGCAGGGATTCACTACTATGGCAGTGAAACAGGAGCCTTTCACATTTGTTGACATTCAAGGCCTTAAAATATCACCAAGAAGCTTCAGATGTCAGGTCTCTTGCATTCTAAGGATTTCTGGTCAACATATTCATGTAAGACAAATAGAAAATCAGTATTTTATGTAAAAAAAATAATCTGAAAACATTAACCCGCCTGCAGCCTAAAGTATGGTTCACCTACACAGGTGTTCTCCATTATTTTTGTCTGGTTAGACCTCCACGCCAAGCCGTGTGTGTGTGTGTGTGTGTGTGTGTGTGTGTGTGTAGGCCGTGATTGAGTGACAGCTCTGTCATTCTCCAAACACTGATCTGTTGTTTCTGTTCAGCATCATCATCTCTGTCATTAATTCTAGTTAGAGAGTTTGGTGACCTCAGGGCTTTTCAGCCTGAGCTGAGGTCTAATCACCCGTAACTGCAAACACCTGTATCAATGAGCTGGGTCTCTATGTAATTTGGATTAATCCATGCAATACTATCAAAATATTAATACACTTTTTGTGCTTTTCCTTTCGGTGGTGGGGCTACCCTTGATAACATTTAAATTATAAACCACACCTCCATATTTTACTTTTATCTTTTGAAGTCTAGCTGCGTTCTCCATACTGCTATTGTTCTGCTTTCTCAGTAAGTCAAATAAAATGAACAAGATTGTAAAATGGCTTTAATTTCCCATGCACCTTCTATCAGTTTTAGGGACCTGTGATTATATCTTAAACTTAAGAATATAACATTTACTCCCAGTACCAGCACTAGAGGCCTTTTCTATTAAACAAAATGGCAAAGTTTGATAGATGATTTCAATAGCCTTTGAACACACTCCCTGGAATAAGAGGAATATCTGTCTGTGTTATTATACAATAATATTCACTCTGATTTAATGTTATTCAGTTATAAGCCTTCCTCTCCCCCTGTTTCTCTTCTTATTTATTCATTTATATTTATTTTCTACTGGTCTTTATTTACCTATACAGAATTATGTCATTGTGTTGAATTTGTATCTTTATATAGACTTTAGGGTGGATGGGATGAGTGGGAGGTGGGTAGGAATGCTTGATAAAGAAAATAAAAAATAGAAGGAAAAACATTGCTTCAGTTATAACACAATGACTTACACCTGTCCTTCATTAAAAAGCCATCTTTATTATGCACTAAAAAGTCTTTAACTTCAATCAAATTGTGCAAAGCCTAATTGGCCTGTCCCTGACTTTTTAAAAATAGGCATATCTCAAGTCAACCATTACTTTGTGTCAATGCAAGACATCACAGGTCCAACTGCTAACATTCATTCATTCATTCCATTAAGACATATTAGGGAGTGAATAATTACAACGCCAAGACCCTTTGAACTGGCCCGCCGCAAATAAATGGAGACACAATTATTGTTATTAATTACACCTGTGCTGATATGTCAAAAGTGCCTGTTCTGTAAAAATCCTATCTACAACATACTCACTACCACTGTAGTGCAGCAGATTAGTTATCTGTAACAACACCAATCTCTCTGACAGGCTGTTACAGAAAGTTTGCAAGTCTCCTGGGCTCACAGGTACAAACTAGAAAACAACCCCCACCCCCACCCCCCAAATGTGACATGAAATACAATGCCATATATATTTAATTATCTGTGGTCCATTTCTATACTTTCACTTTCAGTAGGTTATATTTAATACACTACTGGGCTCAAACTGTGACCTCTAACAAGCGTCTGTCAAGTTAATAAATAACAACTTGTTGGATGGCAACTCTGTCATCAATTAAGCTTATCTTAAGTCTTAAGACTGCTGTTATAGTGTGCTGATATGAATGGGAGATTTATTAAAAATTAATGTCAGTGAATCAGTTTATTGTTAGAGGTCAAACTATGCAATAATACATAAAACAGTTCAAAAATCTTTTTTTAACCACCCCATTGCTCATCTTGTGGTCCATTCTAGGGATCCTGACCCCCATCTGTACAACTGGTTCAGACTTTGATTGTCTTTAGTTAACTTATGGGTGCATGTTTTTATGTGCATGTGGTATATCTCTAGTTACTTTTGATTATATTACAGGCCTTTAGTAATTAAATGATTTGTGTCTTTTGTTTGACATATAAACATAATACATGAAATAAATACCCTCAATGTCCTCTTTGGTATTTACAAGCTCCAACAGACAGTGTGTTTATTTATAATTTGTGGCATGTGGATTATCTCCATAGCACTGTCCGGACGGATAAAATCTGATTCAAACCAGACTATCTCACTGTAATAAAGAAAGACCAGAAGGATTCCAAAAATCAGATCAGTCGTGCCTGTGTAACTTTATCTCAGCATCTTGGTTTGTCCTCATCATTACCTCCGCCACAGAGGTCATGTTTTCGGTTTTGTTTGTGTGTTTGTCAACAGGATTATGTAAAAACTACTGGCCCCATTTCCATTAAACTTGCTGGAAGGATGCAGTATGGGTGGGAGGAGGATTTCCAACTAAACTTTGGAGAGGATCTCCTAGACTGTTTAACACACGGATGCAGTCTCTGTGACATCACACATAGATTTCTGAAGAGTCAAAATGAAGCCCAGTGTGGTGGTTCCTGACTCCCCACCCAGTCCAAAAATGGGCAAAGAGATGCAGTGTGGTTGTTACTGGGGGTGTTGAATGCAGCAGCTAGCCCTCAATTATGCATTATGCAAGGAATAAGCCTTAATAGAATTTAAAAAGGTGAGTTAAACCAAAAAAAAACAAAAGTCTCAGGCCACGCCCTCTCAAATGTCCGCTCACTCAGCGTGTCTCTATTACAAAAAAAGGCCCCAGAGGGATTTACGAGACTTCGGAGGTGACATATGGTTTTTCCGATCATGCCGTAATTGCTTAGTGACAGTTTCGACAGCATGCACAACAACTGCAGCCGGCGTCGCTAACTATGCACAGCATCTGCCGCTTATTGTAAATAAACGGGCATGCTAACTGTACACCTGGTGTCCGCCGCTGATCGTAAATTAACCGGCATCGCTAACTGTGCACTGAGTGTCTGGAGCTTGTTGTAGACAAACAGAGATCACATCCAAGTGAACACACCCTGCTGCAGCACATACACACTGTACTGCTACAGAGCTAACTGTTAGCCTATTGGCACTGTGCTACTGTGAACTTGTTCTGCGACGCTGGACTGCACTATGAAAGGGCACGGATATCACTCCTTCACGGGATCACTATGAACGCCCTCAGGCGAAGAGCTGGCACAGATCTTTGCAGCAGTATAGCAGGACATTTGCAGGACCGCACTATGAAAGGGGCTTATGTTTACTACTCGCTGGCTTTTAAAAATGGCGCTTGTTGTTGTGGCATTGAGTACTACGTCACATCCCGCTTAGCGTTCTATCCAATCAGCAACCAGGCTCAAACGGCTACTAGGGCCGGCTCACATTCAAATTAGGGCCGTTTCGGCCGAAACGCACCTTATGAGGAAAGACGGCCTCATGTGGCCTTTCTAGGTGCTGCAGTTTTTGGCACAACTGCGTTGGCTTCATTTTCAGCCCCAGAGGTTTCCACTTGGCAGTTCAGGTACACGGTTACACAAATTATTTTTCAGTTTTGTTAAAGGGATAGTTCCGATTTTTTTAGGTGGTGCTGTATGAGTTACTTACCCACAGTGAATGTATTCTGTGTAGTAGATGATGGTCTACACGTTACTAGTTTGGAGATCCTGATACGGTCTCCAGGCAGTAACCAGACTGCAGACAGGGCCTGTCACAAAACACGTTTAACCACCTAAACAAAGGCCCACCCTTAAAATGTTATACCCGTTTATGTGAGAAACATGGAAGTTCTACGGTTGAGAAAAAGTAGCTCCAAATGAAACGGCTGTGGAAAACAACAAAAATCGCTGGACACATTAATATATCGTAGACAAACGGGTATAACATTTTTAGGATGGGCCTTTGTTAAGGTGGTCAAAATATGTTTTTTTACAATACAGGCCCCGTCTGGTTACTGCCTGGAGAGGGTGTCTGGTACTCCAAACTGGGAACATGCAGACCATCATCTACTGCAGTCCTACTCTAACCAGACTCTTCTGGTGGTGGAACGACCTTCTAAACTGCATACGATCTGCTGAATCCCTCTCAATTATCAAAAAGAAGCTGAAGATCCAGCCCTTTACTGAACATCTACACACAAAATCGACATACAGAACAAAACTTTTTTTATTTTAAAATTCACCATCTGCAATCACTACTGAAAAGCACTTGTGTCCTAAAAGCACTTACTAACAGGACTCAACTTAGTCCATACCAGGCGACAACCTCCGGGTTCGAGCAGGGAGGAAAATCAGGAAGTGCCTGAAAAGCTGCATTCTACCGAAAATTGTGGCTGTAAAAAAAAAATCTGTCCATTAATTTCAATGCAAAATGAGGAAACTTCTCACTTGATTTATGACCTCAGAATTTTTTTTAGGACAACAACTTCAAGACAATTTGATGTTAATTGTGTAAATAATGGCCCCATTTAGAAGAAAATAGAAGATAAAGAATCGTATGACTTGGGGCGTGGCTACCTTTGATTGACAGGTCACTAACAGGGCGAGCCGTTATCAGGAGAGAAGCAGAACAATGTGTATCTACGGCACTGTGTCAATAAAGTTATATATTACGTTATATAGATATAAAAAAGGACATTTATCGATTTGGTCTCATGTATACATACATACTTTGACCCTTTCACTGTATTTTCACTTAATGACAGTTTATTTGAACGTTTTGTTCATTAAATTGTCTTGGCGTTTGGTTGGACTAACAGACGGAGTCACTGTTCATTTTTCTGAGGTAAGTAAATTACATTTTGTTTTAGTTTTTTTCTAGCCAAAATGAACATCCCAGTTAATGCTCCAGTAAATGCTAATATGAATTAACAGTGACTTCTCTCAGTCAGGTTGAGGTGTAGAGAGGCGTGTAGTCAGTGATCAGATCCCTCTCGCTCCTCCACAGTCCAAATATGGTCTGCTCCCCATATCGGAAACAAGATGGCAACAAGTGGAACTCTGACCTTGATGCGTCCAACGGGCCACAAACCAACTGGTGATGTCACAGTGACAACGTCCATTATTTATACAGTTTATTCTATGGTCCATACCACTTATTCTTGCTTATTTTTGTGTTGTATGATCTTACAAATGTACGTTGCTTTGGATAAAAGTGTCTGCTAAATGACATTGTAGATTGTAGATCTAGATTGTAGGTAATACATTGACTGTGGGTAAGTACCTCATATAACCTCACTACAAAAAATCCGAACTATCCCCTTAACATTGCGAGACATTTCATGGACTTAGCAGACTTCTGTGATGTCCAAGTGCCTTTCTAGTTCTTAATGCATCTAGTAGATTGTGTTCAAACATCACATTCAGACTTGAGTGAAAAGAGAAGGCAATTCAGGACACAGCATACTGCTTTTTTCGACATCTTCTTTCTGTTGTCACGCAGGGAACCACCAGCCGGAGGCATGTGGTACCTCATTTTATGAAGCACTAATTTAGGAAATACAGAGGGACAATGCAATGTGTCTGAAAAGCATTGCAATTTTAATAGAGGCATCTTAGGTCACCCAGCAGGAGCTGTCAATTACAAGGGAGAGAGAGACAGAGTGAGACAAAGACACATGGATGAGGAGAAGAGCGAGAACAGAAGGGTGTGACAGGGAGGAGTGGGAGAGGAAGAACAAGTGAGGAGGAGGAGAGGAGAGCTTGCAGCAGCACGAAGAAGACTGTGAACCTTATTATTGCCATGTCAAGTTTGAGAGTGTGTGTATGTGTGTGTGCATGGATGTGTGCGCACGTGTCACATCTGGTGTGTTGGCATACAGATCTGTGGTGCTCAGCTGGACGTGTATTTGTGTGTGTGTGTGTGTGTGTGCGTGTGTGTTTGTCCAGCAGAACTTGTGAGTCTCGTGTGTCCCCCGGATTGAGATCAGTCACTGCGGGCACTAACAGATCCTCCGCTGGGACTCGGGTCAAAGAAATGTCTTCAGTTGGCCCTCAACACCAGCTGGAGTAAGTATTTTTACCAGTGTTTTTTTAAAAACACACGCTCGTCTAGCATCAATAAATGAATGGCAGCAGCTGTTTGAATTTTTTTATTGACTAAACTGAAAGGGATATAACTCTGACTTTATTGTCAGGTAAGAAAAGCTGGTTTAATATTTAATTTTCTGCAGCAAAAATTACCCAAAAGTTGAATCCAAGGACTTCTATTTTAGACAAAAAAAATCTAGAGGTAACCAACTTAACATAGTCATGCAGGTTTCATTGCTCACAGTGGAAAGGCTGACGTTTAGCTGGTACCTGTTTTCATCATTTCAGCATGTTAGTATGCCATTTCTTAACTATAATATTTAGCTAATTATAGCTGAGACAAGTCCAACTCACAGGATGTAGACTGTTGCTATAAACCTGCCATTGGTTGTGTTTCTCACATGCAAATTTCTTTCCCTTCTGCTGTTTCTGATTATGTTTTGCAAGGGTCCTATCTGGGCTTAGTGAAGCCCAAGATTACACAGTGCTGTGGAAATAGGTCTGGCTACGTGAGAGTAATCTCAGGCTGATGGGAATGTTATTAGTTTTGGAGGTATTTGGTCGTACTTTAAAGTAATTTGACCTGATAATGGCACTAGAGGAAAGGTTGAGACTAGTCTCCTCTCGAAAATGTAGATACGGTATAAGGCATTTGTACATGCAGCAAAATACACATTTATGTTTTAGACTGTCCTCCGCCGCCACCTTGCAGATTTAGTAGCAGTGATGATCGACACTTGTGGTGGAAGGGAGGGGAGGTGTATGGGTTGAACCAACTGCAGACTTTCACCTAGAAGAACGGGGTTCATGTCCCATGTGAAAACAAAAGTAAATTATTTTTTATTACTTCCGTTTTTTACCTAACTTCCGGGGCTTCCGGTTCTCCAACAGAAACTGCCGAAGAGGTCGCGTGTCAGTAGCACAAATTACGGCACGTAGGCACATATCGTGGCTCGCGTTTTAAAAAAGGCTGCATTTTCTGTGGATTTCTGTTATAAAATCACTGACCTTAGGTTTAGGGAGAAATACTTCTGGTAAGGCGTTATAAAATACAGTTTAAACAGTAAATAAATGTACGTAAATGCCGGAAATGAAGTAGTTACAAGGGTCATGTGACTGCCGCAAGTTACGTTCAAAAACGTGATTCACATAACTTTAAAATGATTTAGTCATGATTCCACACGGGACATGAACCCCACTCTCCTGGGTGGAAATCCACCGCTTGCCTGACCCATCCACCACTCCAACTTTCAACCAACTGCAGGAATCCGCCCTTTTAAACTTCGTTCGGCTGTCAATCACTACTACATCAGTAAGGTGGCGGTGGACACATTACAGCGGACGGTGAAATACAGAGACAGTTTGTTTTTCGCTGCCTGTACACACAAGCACAGGCTGGTCTTTTATAACACCTTATCAGGAAAACCTATAGGTCAGTGGGTTTGTAGCCTAAATACACAGAAACTGCAGCCTTTTTTTACAACCGCGAAACGTACGTGTATGTATAATGACTTTTGTGCTATTTCTAGAACGCAGTACCGTGAGCCACAAAACACTCATTTTGACAAACGCTCATATGTGTCGTTATGGGTGGTATTGACAAACGGTCTATTCTGTCATTTAGATTGGAGATCTTGTTGGAAAGGTCAGCTGAATTATCAAACGTCTGTGGAACATTTCAGGTCTCCTCTGCTTTCCGGGCGATGTCTGTGGCGCATTGAGGTTCCTTGACAAATACAAAACACTATTTTTCCAACATTTTTTTCCTAATAAATCTGCTACTTTTTTCTTGTAGATTTGGCACTTTTTTCTCATAAATCTGAATTTTTTTTTCGCCCAAATTTGCCACTTTTAATCCCGTAAATCTGCAACTTTTTTCTCATAGATTTGCCACTTTAATCTAGTAAATTTTCAACTTTTTTCTGGAAATATAACCCCCCTCCCCCGGGTCCGTATATATATATATATATATATATATATATATATATATATATATATATATATATATATATATATATATATATATTATTTTTTTTAATTTTTTTTTGTTCATACTTGGCCCTAATACGCTGTTGTGTTGTTGTGAGCAGTTTCATGTAGAAACTATTTTCTTTCTAATACAGTTCCTACAAGAAACATATATTTGTGGAAAAAACATTGCTATTGAGTTTTATCTACAAGAGATCTGCAGATCTAAAGGTAAAAGAGAAAATATGTTTTTATTTTGAATGGGGGTGAACTGACCCTTTTAATTGTACCTGAATCTGTATTAAGCAATCTAATAATGATTTTTAAAAAAAAGGTCAGTAGACATTTAGTGCTGCAATAAGAACCTTTGACATCAAAATTTGGTGGATCTTTCTAACGTCTCATCTGTGGACAGAAGGACTCAACATGCAGTCAGCGCTCCCAGAAAGATAAAAATGATTAGAGTCTTTCCAGCACAGAGAGGGACGGTGAGAGGCAGCAGATGTAATGTGACAGCAGTGTGTGACCAGTGCTCTGCAATAAAGTGCAGTGAAGCTTATTTTTATGAGAGGTGAAGTTCCTGTTGTTCCAGTCCTTACTCAAATACACGGAGCAGAGCTGCTCGTGTAAACAAGACGAGACTGACGAGCGAAGCGGCCAGCCACAGCTATGCTCATAATCTGTTAATGAAACTGAAGCGACCCATTAATGTAAACCCTGAACAGTCTTCGCCTCATTAAAAACTGATTTGTTTGTTACATAAGAGTGAAATTAGAGGCATTTCACACCCCTTAGCCTGAATCAAATGTGCTGAAAGTGCAGAGCAGTGAAATCTATGTTTTAATCCGGTAATAAAAAGCCAGACAGAGTGTGAGATATGCTTCAGTTTATGGCTCGGTGGGGTCCATATCACTACTAGACTGGCCTAGTGCTCGTCTTTAGTGTCCCACAGCAAGGCCTAAACAAGCTCTGTGAATCAGATAAGAGAAGAGCAAGACAGGACAACTCCCTTGACATCAATATAAAACTTTAGTGACCGTGAAACTAAAATCCTCTTGTTGTGACTCAACAAACCTAAGTGTTGCTCCCGTATCAGCTCCTTGAGTTGATTACATCAGAGCCTGATTAGACCTTCTGTCCTCAACCAGGAGTGTTTACTGACATTTATGGGCGGCTACATCTACCAATCGTTAATACTTCCTGGAATTTGAAAGTGCCGACTGAACACCAGCTTAATTATTTATGATCCTTTCTGAGCCCATGGCCTGATTGGTAAATAGCTCTCTGTTGAGCCATAATATGAGTGATAACGCCATCTTCCAACAGGCTGTGATGCACAGAAAGTGTTGCGACATCGCTGTGAGCCATAGAGCCTGCAGCAGACATATGGAGTGACAATATGGTTGGAAATATTGGGGTATAAGGACAGGGGGCAGGGGTAATTAAAGAGTCTTGAAAGCTGTTGGTGAAAATGTCCTTACCTGTCGTTCACATGGAAGGATTTATCTGCTCTCTCAGTTGGAGCGGGATCAAATCACACACTGTGATTGGCAAAGCTGTTTTTATTTTCATTTTTTCTGTGTACACTTCAAAAACCAACTGTCAAAAAATAAGAAATAAATAACTAGAATTAAGCAAATACATGCTCGAAACAAGTAAATTTATCTGCCAGTGCAGTAAGTACATTTTTCTTTGTAAGAATTCTTGAAATAAGTAAAAAATATCTAGGCACTGGAAAAACCAATGATGTCTTGAAATAAATCCAAATATACTTATTTTGAGCAATTGTGGCTTCAAAAGACCAACTGTAGTAACATTAAAATAAGCCAGCAATACTTGAAACAAGCATGTTTTGGTGGTAGAAAATGCTTTTGAAATAGCATTCAAACTACATGCAACTAAAACTCTCAACTGGAACCAATATTTTAGGTAACAACTCACCATATTCAACAGTTGAATAGCTTGAAAAGCATGAAAGGCTAACAATGTCAATCCTAAAAAGGAAGTCTTTAAACAAGAAGATAATTACACAAGGACATAACAATAATACTAATAATTACATAAGCACATAAAGCTATGGTCAGAAGGTAAATTATACTCAAAACAATATAATCAAGATACTATTGTTAGATATAAGAAGAAAATACTTGGAAGGTTTATGTTTTTTGCAGTGTGTGTTTATTGCTGGTATCACTTTGCCTTGCTCGACTCTGTCCACTTCCTTTTCTCAACAAACACAAACAGAGGCTTCTCTCCCTCCCAGTCTCCTTGACAGTGTTGGTGCTTGATTTTGGCACAAAAACAATCCTACTAAGCAAGCTGCATTACCTTGTCCAAACAGCACAGCCCTGCACCTTCTCTGTCAATTCAGCTCTCACTTGCTCTGCTCAAATGGTGTCAGCTTGGTAACAAGCAACAAATAACACGCAGCAGCCTTGTGCTGCTCTGAATCAACTGATTTCTGCGGCGCAGCTGAAACCACCTGTAAACACCACACTGACATATTAACACCTACAAGTTGATAAGGTGAACATGGAGAAAACACGTCCAGTAACACGTCCAGCAGCTACTGGAACATCAACAATTATTTTGGATCTTTTTTTTTCTAGCCACCCAGTGAATTTAAAGCCCTATGTTTGTAACAGAAATAACAGACTGAATAAAATTACCATTTCAAAGTTTATAAATAGAAAAAATTGTTCAAATATCTTTTTCATATAAAGAAAAAAAAATAGAAATGTAAAATAAAATGTAAAAGATGTATAAAATGTAAACGTGCATTTTTTTAATGAAAAACAAGTGAATCATCCTCATTGAACCATGATCTGTCAGAGGTAAAGAACACCATTGCACTAAATATTGATTGAAATGGTTTGAGTTATAAAGTATAAACAATGTTTATTTGGATTTTTGGGACACTTTTGGATAATTAAACAAGCCAAAGCGTCAAATTGACCTACGAACATTATTGCTGTTCCTGAGAAACAAACATAACAGAACGGTTAAGAGATTATGTCTACAAAAACCCTAGAGGGCTTTTAATTTGAAACTGGCTGAAACAGAAGTTGTTGCCTCTACTCGTGGGACTGTTGGTGATGAAAGCTGCCTTAACATGTGTCATCTTCCTCCAGAACAGTCTATAGCATAATTCAAGTGCAGCAGCCCGGCTTCAACCAGTAAAGAGCAGTCGCTATAAATATTTATATTAACATAATATTATCACAATATGCATAATTCAAATAGTTCGCACTTAAATGTCAAGATCTGGACCTGACTCAATCAACAACACTACTAAATAACCATCTACACAGTCAAGGAAAAAAATATTAGACCATTGTTTTCTTCAATTTCCATGTTCATTTTAATGCCTGGTACAACTAAAGGTGCATTTGTTTGGACAAATACAATGATAACAACAAAAGTAGCTCATAAGAGTTTAATGTAAGAGCTGAGCTTCCTTTAGTTGTACCAGCATTAAAATGAACAAGTAAATAGAGAAAACAAGGGTGGTCTAATATTTTTTTTCCATGACTGTATATTCGTTTTCTGCTGGAGAAAAGTGGTCCCTAAGTATTAAAAAGTACAGTAGATAAACTATGAGCAGATATGTACTGTATAGACTATCAGGTATGACGAAAACAAAATGTACGTTACTTACCAAAGAAAACTGAAAAGCGACTCCTTGGAGTGTCTATTAGTCCAACCAAATGCTGAACAAGACATTTTTAATGAACAGAATGTTCAAATAAACTGTCCTTAAGTGAAAATACAGTAATAGAGTGAAAGTTATGAGACCAAACCGGTAAACATCCTTTTTTATATCTATATAACTTTTATATAACTTTATTGACACTTTGCTATAAATATATATGCGTGTATATATATATATATATATACACGCATTGTTCTGCTTCTCTCCTGATGACGGCTTGCCTTGTTAGTGAACTGTCAATCAAAGGTAGCCACGCCACAAATCTTTATCTTATGTTTTCTTCCAAATGAGGCCAATATTTACACTATTAACATCAAATTGTCTTGAAGAAGATTTTTACTAGCGATTGAGACCATAGTGTTGTTCAAAAAAAAATTCTGAGGTAATAAATCAAGTGAGAAGTTTTCTCATTTTGTATGAAATTAATGGACAGAAATGCTTCTGCAGCCGCCGTATTTTCAGTAGAATGCAGCTTAAGGCACTTCCTGGTTTGCCTCCCTGCTCAGACACGGGCGTGCTTCTTGTGATTTTGTCCCACAGAAACCCAGTTCTTAATATTGTAAATGCAAGAAGATTGTGTATTCTCATTTGGCGATGGTGACTTAACATTCGTCATTTATCTGAAGTGATTATCACTTTTATGTAAAGATGTGAGAAATTGTTGGAAATAACTGCTAGCAAAGAAAATGAGCTCACGTTGAGCTGACATGTTTTTCCAGACATTTCTCACTCCTCCTATCTATCCCTCCTTATCTTAATCCCCTCCTTTCTCTGTCTGTGCCTCCCCTCCCTCTCCCCCTCCGTCCTCCCTCCCTCCATCCCTGCTGTGCTTGCTTTAATACCTTCCTGTAGCCCTAAAATCCCTCTCCTTCCTCTTTACTTCCTTCCCCTCTCTCCTTCCTTCTTCCGTTGTTCCATCCTACCATCCCTAGCACTCATAAGCCTCTTCTCACAGCCGTCCAAATACTGCATTAGCTGGAAACCCTATGGGCGCTGCCATCTTCACTTGATCTTTTGCGGTTTAACGTGGTGAGTTGTAGCCCAGTGTTATCCTCAGCCCAGGGCTGAGATTTCCCAAAACTAATTAAACCCCTCCTCAAAGTGTTCATCCTTCACATTTGGATTGCTTTTCTCCAGTTCAAGGCCAGCTAGCTCGAGGCTAAAAACACAGTCGGTCCACTAGAACGTGCCTTTGTGAAATAGCCCAGATAGCTGTGCTACGCTGGTTCCACATTACATTGCGGTTAAAGCTAATTTCATCATCCTCCATAATGAAAAGAGATCTAACATCATGTTTTCAAGGAAAGGTTCTCAGTTGAAGGTACGTGCTTGCAGTCACTCACAAAATGATTGCATGTTTACTATATGTACTATGTGCATATAACATTCCTGCATATTTCACTATGATCTTTAACTGTGTTGACGTTTCTCTGCCCCCTCTAACTACACTGGAGCACATCGAGTTAATTATATTATATCAGCAGACAGAGAGAAAAAAACACACTTAGTAAAGTGATGCTCGTCGCGACATTATGTAACTCCTTTCTGTGAACTGTTTTCTGTGTGCATATTTTAATAATTTCAACAGCCAGGCTGCTTGATGCATAACTTATCACGGTACCGGAAAGGGCTTAAAAAGCATCATTGCAAATCGGGCCTCAGACTAAACTAAATTGTGCTAATTTAAAGCTTGAAGCAGGTCACTAGAACTGCAGACTGTAACTGCTGAGTGGTCGCTTTTTGTAGAAATGAGTTACATGTTATTGTCAACAACTCTCACTGAATCTAAAGTAAACCCCACACTCTAATTTACACAGTTAACTTATCATCTATATCATTGATCATTGATGGTTTTTAAGACAAGCCATGCTCTGAAATTTCTTATGAAATTTTGTGCGGTGACGTCATACAAAAGTTGTTTTAGATTAGTCTCCATCAATCAGTCTTGTTTATAAATGGATTAATTCTGTCCATCCTAACTCCTTCTTCACATATTAGCATTGGATAGAAACTACTGCCTATAACAATCTTGAACAGAGCTCAATTTGCTGTGGACTTGACACAACTGGACCAGGTCTTGGACTTCACTTGGATTTACTTAAGTTTTTGTCTCCCTGTCTCCTGCAACCAGGATATTTATTTAATTATATTTATTCTTTATTTCCTCAGATTTAATTTTGCTGCGTGAGAAAAGTCACATGTCAGCTATTCAGCTATTTACACTGGTCCTTTTAATCCCGCATTATTATGGATCCCACTGCGATGCTAGGATTGCTCAGGGCCGTGCTATATGTCCTTGTGGCTTCATGTCATTAAAAAGTGTGGCTGGTTAGCTCAGGTTGGAAGTCATGGGGCCTCAAACCTGGGGCTGACTCCCCACTGTGTGGTGGAGAAACTTGTGTTTTGTTAATTTGGTGTCAATTGATGGGAAAATGGTAAAGATTGTTGATTGGTTGGTCTAATGCAGGGGTAGGCAACCTGCGGCACTGGAGCCACATGAGGCTCTTCAGGCCGTCTGCAGTGGCTCGCTGTAGCTGTGACAAAAGATGTATACAAAATTAAACAGTAATTTATTTAATTTTAATTTATCATTGGTGTATACCCAAAGTAATTTGTATTCTTCAGTTGTAAAATGTGTAGCTTATATACAGCATTAAAATATATATATTTTTTACATCTTGTCAACTACAATGTGCATTATAGCTCACGAAAGTCTACGTCCTGGCACCTTAACCTCTAAATTTTGCCAACTTCAGGTCTAGTTTTGAGTCTCTCTAGCGAGGCTATCTTTCAATATTTCTTTAGCCTTTCATTTGCACTTGGGTTCTTGCTGCATTCTGACAACATTAATAAATGCTCATTAAAACCTATTAGTAATGTTGGTAGACTAATTTAGACCTGGTAGGCTGTGTTCTTCTTCATTAAAAGGCTCAAAATAGGGTTTGCAGCTTTTTTTTCTGCCAACAATAGTTCTTCTGTTAGTAAAGGTTGCCGACCCCTGGTCTAACGTGTCATGCAAAAATGACTCACAATGAGTAGAAATAAATACTTCTGGATGTAATAAGCCACTTTATTTAGTTATGTATTATTCAGTAAAATGTGATACTTTACTTGTTGCCTACGGACACCTTCTGTCCACCCTGCGTGCAAATAGCACTGTTAGCTACGGAAACCTGGTTGCTAATAGCATCTGCCTAAAGTTATTTGCTTTAGAAAACAGCCTTGGGAGGAACTTTGCATTGTTAAATTGGTGCAAAACTGGTGCACAAACTACAAAGAAAGCTCAAAAGTTCACTATATCACCACCCATATCAGTAATCAGTAATTTCTAAAGTTGGTATCAGTTTCAGGCTGGAATGTAATCTTAGTCATATAATATCTTTGGATGGGAGAATTGGAGTCACAGACAGCAGTAAGGTCACAGATTGTTGCAAAAGTGAGACAGTGAAGCTCCTACCTGGTCAGGATCATTAGTCACTCTGGATTAAAGAGTCACCAAAATGTAAACTGTTGACTGACTGGTTTGTGTTGGAGCGGGAGACTTTCCAGCAACATAAAACGATGCAATGTCATACAGTGCTTCATTTGAAATGGAAACTTTTCTAAGGCTACGTTGCGGAAAATTCGCCAACATTATTCAACAAAACCTACAGTGTTTGAGTTTTATGTCAGCACAAAGCCAGCTGAGCGCAGTTAGTCATGCGCCAAGCCTGTCGCTGCAACAGTTTCACATCATTTTCACAGCGCAGGGGTTGATCCTTTTCTTCTCTTCGCTTGTGTCACATGAACAGCTTGAACAGTTTTTTTGGGCTCAGCCGGAGGCATGTCACCACAAAGCATTTTGAGCTCTAATATATTATCGGTGGAATCTCTTGAACCCTGCAGGGGTGAGTCCAGCTATCACCAGGAACACACCGGCGTCCAGCGTTTGACTTAATTTAATTGTTCCTCTTTTATTGTCCTCGATGGACTGAGCAGGTTTTGTCGAATTATAGCCCCTGAGAGTCATTCAAGAGCCCTGGATGATGTACAAATGCCTGGAAGACAGGCAAAAGAATGTGACTTGATGAATGACTCTATTCTCCAGACCTATAAAGAAAGAAAGAGAGCAGGCTTTTCTCATCTCTCTGCCAGTGCTGTGTGTTTGTGTATAACAGAGAGAGTATGAGCTGTCTGAACACACCATCAGCTGGGAGTTATGGTCACTCTGGCCTGTCATAATATCCTCTCTCTGACTGCATGCCCTCAGATTGTCATTCCCGCTGAGTTTGTGTAATGTGTGTGTGTGTGTGTGTGTGGTTGTGTGTGTGTGTATGTGTGTGTGTTAATATCTCTGTATGTGCGTGAGCGTGTGTGTGTCAAGGGGAGCCAGATGGCTGCTGGCTGACTTAGCAGCATGAATTAGGAGAAATCATATGAAACAGTTGTGCTTATCTTTCTATTAATACACTTCAGAAAAGAGTACCTAATATTATGCACATGTTGCGCCCCTGAAAACAGGGAGAAATTATCACAAAGCATGAGCGATGTTTTCCTTCATAACAGCGTTTACTGATATGAGAAAACTAGCGCAATTTCCCCTGGGTAAAGTGGGCGGAGACCAAAGCAATCGAGTCAGATCTCGCAGATCCAGACCACAATGCAGATCACCGATAAAAATATCAAGAAATGAATCAAACTCCCTTTTTAACATTCAACCCTGTGTTCTCCACAATATGAGTCTTACTAGTTTAACAATCTATTTTAACATCATCACAGAATTTACTTTAACACCCTGTTACACACTACCCCTCAACATAGATGTCGTCCTCGACATTAAATGAGTAAGGCGATTACACAGTATGCAATTAAGATTTTCAACAGTTCGTATGTAGACACTCGGCCCACCCAAAATCCTTGAATGTAACAGGTCCAGTATGAGTTTTGTGTGTATAAACACTGTTTCCTCATAATTCCATGTGTATAGTGGTACACGTATGTGTGAGCATTCCACTTTCTCAAAATTCTATGAAGAAGGCTCACAACTGCATATAAAAATGTACATTCAGCTCAAAAATGGTCACACATGGTCACTAGTTGACGGGCTCTGTAGTGTTGCATTGGGTTACACCTATACATGGATCTGGCTGGGACGCCCATACTGTAGCAGACTGGATTACCAAACTCATTATAGGTGAATAACTTTGGTGGTCGTCACTCCCTCCTCGGCCGCTCTTGTTCCTGTCTGTGGTCACTGTGGCTTTCACATGAAGGGGGTGACAGAGGTGGCGGTACAGAGTCGTCTCCAAGAATTTCCAGTCCCTCTTGTATTTCATCCCCATCAAGCAAATCAATCCTGCTATGATCCTCCTCCAGCTGTAGCGGTCTTTCCTGTTCCTCTCCTTGTTTGTCATGTGCTCTTGTAGGTTCAGAGTCTGCTGACGGGCCTGTAGGTTCCTCTTCATTACATGCCTGCGGCTGTGCATCGTGAGGAGGCTGTTGAGGCAGGTAATAGAACCAGTCATCCTCTGAGTCCTCATCACTGTCATCCTCTTGCTGAGTATTGGTTGTCCCCTCATTTGTCTGTTTCTTTCTCTGTGGTCTGGCGACTTTCAGGGGAACTTCCAAGGGCAGGTGATCGCACGGGAGCAAGAGATTGCGATGTAGTATCCTGTTATCTCTCCCCTTTCCTTGCTCTGGTACAACTTCATAAACTGGAGCATCTTTATTTACTCTGCGAACCACCTTGTGGATAATTTCTTCCCAATGGCTGCGTAGCTTGCCAGTCCCTCCTCTCAGGGTCAAGTTTCTGACCAGAACACGGTCTCCTGGTTCTAACTCTGAGCTCCTCACTTTGCGATCATGATTTCTTTTGCCTCTTTCGGCTGATTTTCTCGCGTTGTTCTTTGTGATCTCGTAGGCTTCCTGCATCCCTTCTCGCCACTTGCGCATGTATTCTCTGTGGTCAGGTGTACCTGTTGCTGGTGTCAAGCGGAAGAGTATGTCGACAGGCAGTCTTGGGGTCCTCCCAAAAAGAAGATAAAAGGGAGAAAAGCCAGTGACTTCACATCTTGTACTGTTGTAGGCAAAAACCAACTTGTTCAATGAGTCTTTCCAGCTTGATTTCTCTTTTTCTGTCAGTGTTCTCAGCATCTGTATAAGTGTACGATTGAAGCGTTCAACTTGTCCATTTCCTTCAGGGTGATATGGTGTTGTTCGCGAACCTAGCACTCCAGAAGTCTTCTTCAGCTGTGCTAGGAGCTGGTTTTGAAATTCGCCACCTTGATCATGATGGATGCGCTGAGGGAATCCAAACTTCAATGCATAATCATTGAAAAGTTTATCTGCCACTGTTTTTGCTGACTTGGAGGTTGTGGCGTAAGCTTGGGCAAATCTTGAGAAATGGTCAATAACAACCAAAATGTACTCATATCCGCCTGCACACTGGTCAATATGTAAAAAAATCAATGGAGACTAACTCAAAGGGCTGAGTTGTGACAATGTTGGTTAGGGGGGCTCTAATCTCTCGGCTGGGCTTCTTCTGGTTCAAACATGAACAGCTTCGAGCCACATAATGTTCAATGTCCTGTTGCATATATGGCCAAAAGAAGCGTTCTCTTACCAGTGAAGTGGTTCGGTCAATTCCTTGGTGCCCCATATCATCATGCAACTCCTTTAGAACAGTTGCCTTGTACTTTTCTGGCAAAATTAGCTGTGTTCGTGTGGCTGTTTTTCGACGCAGGATGCCATCATCATCCAAGGTGAGTTTTTCCCATTCACTCATCAGCCTTTTACTTTGCACACTGAATGATTTTAACTGTTTGTTTTCAGGTCTCTTTTTCAACTGACGACACTCAATCACTGGGCCGATATTTTTATCTTCCTTCTGAGCATGACAAATCTCTGCCAGCGAGAGAGGCTGACCATCTGACTTGTTGATGTCTTTGCACTGAGCAGACAGAGCCATGGACCACACTGTGTTAAGATTTGGGTCTTCAACTGACTGTACTACTGCTTGTACTGAACGAGATGACATTTCCTCAGTGCAGTCTTTCAACATGGTGTCGATATCCACTGGCATCCGAGAGAGAGTGTCAGCATCAATGTTTTCTCTTCCCGGCCGGTATCGAATGGTGAGGTGAAAATCCGCTAATTCAGCAACCCACCTGCATCCAGTTGCATTTAGTTTCGCTGTGGACAAGACATAGGTGAGCGGATTATTGTCCGTGTACACAGTGCATGATGAGCTGATCAAATAGTCCCTGAACTTTTCACACACGGCCCATTTAAGGGCGAGGAACTCCAATTTTCCAGAATGAAAATGGTAGTTCTTCTCGGATGTGGTGAGTGCTCGGGACGCGTATGCAATTACACGCAGTTTTCCTTCCTGTTCCTGATACAAAACCGCCCCCAGGCCCAGGTTAGAAGCGTCTGTGTGTAGAACAAAAGGTTTGTTAAAATCAGGAAAGGCAAGAATTGGCGGCTCCACTAAGTGGTCCAAAAGTCCCTCAAGCAAGTGCTGATGTTTCTCTGTCCACACAATGGGCTGGTTGGAGGGCGCTCCATTGTGTTTTCTTTTAAGCTGTCTTGTTCTTTTACCACGTTCATCAGTCTTTTGCACATCAGCAGGGGTTCTCATGAGGTCGTAGAGAGGGGCAGCGATTTGAGAGAAATCACGAATGTACTGACGATAATAACTCAGGAGACCCATGAGGGCTCTTAATTCTCCCACAGTGGTTGGTGGCTTGTCTTTTAAGGCTCTGACAGCTATGGTGTCAGCAGGATCAATTTTACTGCCCTCTGATGAAACGACTCGCCCGAGATAGCGAACCTCCCGTCGAAACATCTCACACTTGGCCGGTTTCAACTTTATGCCATGCTCTCTCAATCGCCTCAGCACAGTTCTGACATTTTCAACATGGCTTTCAAATGACTGACTGAACACAAGGACATTGTCAAGATATGGTACACAAATCTCATCTCGAACCCCTTCAAGACATTCTTCCATGCATCGCTGGAAGGCAGCTGGTGCGTTCATTAGACCAAAGGGGATTCGAATCCATTCATACAAGCCCCAGGGGGTGACAAAAGCAGTTAGGTGGCGGCTCTCTTCTGCCATGAACCCCTGATGGTAGGCTTTCCCCTGGTCTAAGAGTGAAAACCATGAGTTGCCACCCAGGCCATCCATGATATCTTGCACCCTGGGGATGGGCTGACGGTCTGGTACAGTCCTGCGGTTTAACTCACGGTAGTCTATACACAGGCGTAAGCTTCCATCCTTTTTCCGAACACACACAACTGGAGATGCATAGGGCGAGTTTGATTTGCGCACCCAGCCTTGTGTGATGAGATCATGTAGGTAGCTCTTCATCTCTTGATACAGTGGTTTTGGTACAGAGAGGTAAGTCTTGGCCACAGGTTCGGTGTCTCTCAGTGAGATGGCGAGCTGCAGATTCTCAATACAGCCAATGTCATCATCAGAGTTAGAGAAGGAGTCTGACTCTTCTTTTAACATTTGTTTCACTATTTCTTTTTCAGGTGGGCTGAGATGGTTCAAGTCAACTGGGGGGTCCCATTCACCAGAGGCTTGTTCATTCCTTACTCCCAAATTACTCACTGTTACTGGAGGGGTGGTGCAGGGCCGTTCAAAGATTGTCGCTGGGTAAACTGCTTGAACTTGCTGTACTGTCCCAATAACAGTTCTGCCAGTGAGCACTATGTCATGATCTGTTGGATTTTGCACATCAACAATTATGAATGGCTTTGCTGCCTTCCTCAGCGTCACAAGAGTATCAGTGAACTCAAGGCCCTCTGGCCACTGTGGATCAACACTTGGATCAAAAATCAGTGTTGCCTCTTCTTGCAAAGGTGCTGTCAAAATGCGACACTCTACTTTTACAGATGTGTGTTTGGGGACATGCACTCGCTCTCTGGTCGTCTTGACTACATACTCGTGTGGGTGTTGCTCAGCAGTAATTTGTTCTACAAAAACTTCAGCTTGATCCATCCCAAAGCCAGGAAAAGCTGCTTGGACAGTTTTGATTAGCTGCTGTTTATCGGTGGCATTATCCTGCTGCAGCTCAGTAGCAACAATCAGTCCAATAACATTTGAGCCAATGATAGGTTGAGCCAGACTGTTACCTTTGATAATTAGAGTGGGAACAATGACCTCTGCTGTGGGGACTCCATCTGAAGCTAATTTAAATGTCACCTCTATCCATCCTGTGTATGGCATGTCTCCCCCACTTGCTGCAATGAGGTTTAAAGTTTCATCAGCTTCAAGGAGTTCAGAAATGTCCCTCAATGTTACATGTGGTAAGTGCTCTGTTTTCCATTGTTCACTCATTACAGTCACTTGTGAGCCAGAGTCCCACAGAGCTCTAACCTGCTGGCCTTGAATATGGCAGTCAATTAGATATTTCTTTCCAACTAGCGGAGCAACTTTGACTTGTTTTCTCTTCTGTGGTATGGTTCGGACTGTATTGCATGAGGTTGTTGAACATTGATTCCTGTGAACTTCCCACTGTTCTTGTTGACATGCCTTAGAACAGTATAACACACCTTTACATGATGCACATCGTCTCAGCCTCACATTTCTTCCATGTGCACCACAGTATGCACAAATTTGGGGCACTGTTGATGAGACGGTCACTCCCTGCCCCGCTGGGGTAACCCTTGCCCGTTTAAACCATTCCCTCTGAATTGGCCTGGTCTTCCCATTCTGCAACCGACTGAGAAGTGTTCACTACTGCCACACTTGAAGCAGTGAATGCAGTCTTCAGTATTTGTCTGCTGACAAGCATAACATCTCCCTCTACGGTGTGGTGCAGATGTGGGAGGAGCATGTTGGTTGCCAAACCTTTGGTTGAGTGGAGGATATCCGTGTTGTGCTGCGGGGACAGGAGCAGCCCAGTGTCTCTGTGGTGGGTGATAGTGGAGAGCAGTCTGGTGCAGCTGATGAATCTGGGTGCTGCCTGGGTAAGTAAGAGGGCTGCTGCATAGACTCTTTAATGGAAGCCACTTCAGCCTTAAGGTCTTTTAAGAGGGACATGTTAGCTTTCATCTCCTGCAGTTCTGTGAGAATATCAGTTTGATTATTACTGTGACTTGACTTGCTTGTTTTCTCCTTCTTTTCAGCTGGAGTGTGGTCAGACTGAGCAGAGTGAACGGCTACAGGTCGCTGTGGTGTTGTCATTTTTTTCTTGTCTTGCCTCTCACTTTCATAGGCACATGCAGTATTCAGTTTCTCAAACAGGAGTTCATCAGAAACACTAGCTTGCTCTAAATATGGCTGGAGGTCCCGTTTGATATTATCGTTCTGCAAGCCAGTCATAACTGAGTGAAGAAACATATTCTGCACAAGCACTGGATCATACCTTAAGCCTGACTCTGACTCTTGTGAGGCAAACAGAATCTTCTGCCTTAGATCCAGAGCACGGATGAGGAAGTTTTGGGGATTCTCTTTTGTGCCCTGGGCTTCAGATGACAGCTGCTTATATAACTCTGTCGCATTCTTCTCTTGGTAATGACAACGGAGTATCCTTCTCAATGTTGGTAGTGTGAGGTCACTTTTCCCTTCTAAGTAACTGCGCAACTGCATTCCTGGATCAATGGCTCTTATGACAGCATCCACAATTTCAGTCTCTGGGAAGCCTTTGAGGAGGCCGTGCTCAATCTGCCGGGCTAAGCTGGAAAATGTGAGGCGGTCTTTTTGTCCTGGTTCTCCAATTTGTCCAGATATTTTAAATTCTTTATGCCAGGGGATAGGGGTTTGTCCTAGACCTGTACCTGAGGCTGACGTTCTGTGGAGGAGTGTGGCGACCTGAGCCTTATGTTCATTTCCTCCATTAATACTTCCTGTAGGTGGCAGTGGCTGTAACTGAGGGGGCCTGCTTCCTGGTGATGTATTGCCCTGTGTCTTGTCCTCTCTATTTTGCTCTTTATTTAGTGATGCTTGAGGCTCAGTGACGTGCAGAGCCGTAGCTACCTCATCACAGAGCTCACTTATTTCGTCTTTGAAGGAAAGGAGCTCTGCCATTCCCATATCCTCAAGTTCCTGTAACTCCTCCCTCTGCAGGTGGTTACTTATCATTGTGATTAATGATGCTCTATTTTTTCCTGCTACATGTTCAAAGTCTGTTCCAGCAATAGCAAGAGAGTCGCATAGTAGTTTTAGCTTGTCTGCTGGCAGTTTACACAAAAGTCCAATTATTTCCAACTGCAATGTATCTGTCTCAGTTGACTCCATTGTCGCTGTGGCAACAACTCAGTGTACTGTAGCAATAGCAGTTTGTGTGCTAAATCTTGGCAATAGCGCTCCTGGTGACTTAAGTTCACCTCAGATTGCTTGTGCTCTGTGTTGTAGACACTTGAACTGCCACCGTGTAAGTCACTGAATGCTGCTTGCCTGGGTAAGTTGAACGGGACTGAATGAGAGCAGGGGACGTCTGTTGCTGGCAGAAGTCAAACCTTGTCTCACCCGATCCCAGCGGTGCCTCCAAAATGTTGCGCCCCTGAAAACAGGGAGAAATTATCACAAAGCATGAGCGATGTTTTCCTTCATAACAGCGTTTACTGATATGAGAAAACTAGCGCAATTTCCCCTGGGTAAAGTGGGCGGAGACCAAAGCAATCGAGTCAGATCTCGCAGATCCAGACCACAATGCAGATCACCGATAAAAATATCAAGAAATGAATCAAACTCCCTTTTTAACATTCAACCCTGTGTTCTCCACAATATGAGTCTTACTAGTTTAACAATCTATTTTAACATCATCACAGAATTTACTTTAACACTCTGTTACACACACACACTCCATTCACACACACACACACGTGCGCGCGCGCACACACACACACACACACACACACACACACATGTTGGCTGCATGTAGATCTGTGTTTGGGGTTGCAGCTCCAAAACTTTGTAACAAATTGCCACTGCACATTAGACAGGCTTCCTCACTGTCTCATTTTAAATCTCTTCTTAAAACCCACCTCTTCTCGTTGGCTTTTGACACCACGTAGAGTGTTGATTTTATGATTTTATGACTTTATGTGTATACATGCATATTTTATTTGGTGCAGGCAGTGCAATTTATTTATCTTATTGTTTTCATTTTATTTTATCTCATTCTATTTTATCGTTCTAGTGTCTACTTATCTTTTTTATTGTGCTTTTACTGTGTTATCTATTTACTATGTTTATCTTTTTGTGCAGCACTTTGGAAAACTTGTGTTTGCTAAAATCATGCTACATTAATAAAGTGTATTGGATTGGGGGGCTTTGCAGGTTTGATCCTCTTTTCTACCAAATGTTTTTTGATGGTTCTTTGACAACAGTACATTCATTTACTCTCTGTTGCTTCTGCTGACTGTCATGAAGCCAAACTCATGTGATTAGACTTCCAAAATCATGTAAACAAGAAAACAAGCACTAATTATGTTGTCCTAACAGCCATGAAATTGATGGCACATTTTGATAAGTTTCCAGTTTAAATCCCTTCTGTTCCAGCAACCCACACACACACACACACACACACATGCTCCATTCATTGATTAAATTTACTGATTGGTTTATCTCTGTGTCAATACTCATGTTCTTAGTATGTGCATCCAGTTTGATTATGTCTAATGCTCCTCATATGGGCAAAACTGGTTACTGACACTGTTTGACTGGAGTGAAAGTTGAATAATAGTCACTTTACATTAGCCATGTTTCCATCAATTAGTTTAGAGCAAATAAAATAGTCTTCATCCTCCACATCACTAAGGTTTCTGCTCGGCAGCTGCAGCATCTCTGGTCTGCTGGTTCTTCTTCTGCTGCCAACCTGAGCCTGGGAACTCCCTGTCCTCAGTCAGCGCCTCCTTTGGCTCTTCGGCTGCCACCATGACAAGCACCGGCCCCCTGCTGGCCACAGAGTGATGCAGCTGCTCCCCTGATAGAGGGTTTGAACAGGGTCCATGTCATCATTAAGTTTGCAGGAAGATGAAAGATGAAGTCATGCTGGATGGAGTCCTTTAGGTGATCCCTGCTGGATACTCATGCTGTTTGTGCCCTAAAACCTGATCCACTTCACCTGTGGTCAAATTGCAGAAAACAAGGGTGGTCTAATAATTTTTTCAATGAATATAAATATGAATATAAATATGGTAAATATTACAGCACCAACCAAACTGCAGTCATTTTGCCCCCTTCTGTATTTTACACTTCATTTTAATCCCATCTATCATCTGTATCAAATAATAAAAGTAGGTATTATCCCTTAAGTGCAATGCAGCATGCGCAAACACGTAACACAGACATACAGGCTTCACAGACACACAGATGGTGGCATTTGTTGGAGAAAGCGGATATGTTTCTGCAGCTTAGTGGCAGCCCGGCGCGTCACACAGCAGCATACAGTACAGCACTGTGCTGTGTGTGCACGCACACGGCCCAGACATGCACCGTGAAACCAATAATGAAGTTGGAAGAAAGAGAGATGAGGCTGGTGATTTTGCAGAAAGAAGAAATGAGGAGAGAAAAGAGGATTATGCTACAAAGTCAATAAGTTGTGAACATATTAAGAAAACTGGCAGAGAAGTTTGGAGAATGGTAATGGGAACAGACTGTTGAATTACTATAGTGTGTGTGTGTGTGTGTGTGTGTGTGTGTGAATACAATCTGTGTTATTTCCAGCCCCTGTAAATTGTATTTCTGATACCAACCCCCCTTCACAGTGTGCAGAGTTTAGCCCTTCTCCCAAACAGCTTACATAACTCAGAGAGCATAACCCAGTAGCACACACACAGGAGAAGGCCCTGTGGCGACATCATCTGCACAGTCTCTCCATTTTCTCTCTCGTTCCCTGAACAGAGCCCATGCTGCTTTGTGCTCAGAGGGATGATCCTAACTGCAGACATATGATGCATGAAGGCCTCCCTCGTCCGTGCATTGTCTGTTTTTATGTCTTATTTTCAGCACTGTGCCTCAAACACTGTTACTGTGTCCCCACTGGTCATAATAACACAAAACACACAGGTGTGCATGGACATATATTTTATGAAATATGCATTCAAACAGGGCTGCGGTGTGGCTTCCAATCTTTGAGTCATTTTTAGAAAATATAGAAATGTGCAAATATTGCTAAATTCTGGATTTAGTTGTAATCAGATTTCACTTCATCTGTGGCCATCTGTTTGTCCAAGAGCAAATCCCAAGCATCACTACGCTGTCCTGTAAATATAAATAGGCCCTGTATGTGTTTATTACAGGATACACTCTCGTTTATTATCATTACCTCTTGAGTTATCGCCTGACTTAAGTCTTAGACTTAAGTCAGGCGATAAAAAAAGACTTAACTTAGGCTTGAACACTAATGACTCACTCGGACTTCAGCCTTTTGATTTATAAATACTTGATGCATTTCCCCAAGCCAGGCTAAGCTCAAACATTTTTCAGTCACACTTGGCTGAACAAAGTTGTTTTTAACAAATAAAAGCAAAAAGTATTTTTGATTTTAATATATGACTTCTCTGTTATTGTGGCTTTACATTTTGTGACAAATACATTATGACTTGTTTCAGACACAAAACTCAAAAGGGTTACTTGTGACTTTCAAGGCAGTGACTTGGTAGCAACTCTTCCCCTAAACAAATTATTTTAGTTAAAATAAAATATAAAAAATAGAATATTTCAACTGCCCTTTACAAAAAGCATAATATCCCTTTTCAGTGAGAACCATCACTTTGAAATTTTGGTGGTCATTTTTCAGACAAACTGAAGGATTAAGAGGTCCTTTATAGGTTGAGATAAGGTAAGATAAGATAAGATAAGGTAAGATAAGATAATAATAGATATAGGCACTGTATCTGGTTATGTACCCATATTGAGGAGTACTGGGGAAAAACTGTTAGCAAACTTAATTAGATTTTTAATGTCCAGCTCGATGCTGATCCACAGGTTCTGCTTCTCGATTTACCCAGTCCTCATATTAACAGGGATTCATCAAAGAAGGCTGCTCAGTATTCTCACATTTGCTGCTCGAAAGAATATATTACTTAAATGGATTGATAATGCACCTCCAACAATTGGGGGCTGGCACAAAGTGATATTTGACTTATTACCAATGGAGTATTTAACACACAGATTTCAATGCAAGATGGAGGATTTTTTTAAGATCTGGGCACCCTTCTTTAAATATGCTGGTAAAAGACTCACAACTTTTGTATTAAAAGGGATGATAGATGGCAATGAGGGAAACTGGCTGATGTTTTTGGGTTATAAGGCAGGACAGTAAGTTACTTATTATTATTATTATTAACAATAATAATTAAAAAAAAATCTTACAAAAAACATTGCATTTTCCCTCGAAATGGAAATTGAGATTATTGTAAAAAAAAAATTGTTGTTTTTTTGTTGTTTTTTACTACTCTTCTTTCTTTCCAGATGTAGATCCAGTGTATTTGCTACAACACTGTCAACTGTAATGGGACAGAACATTTTCATTGTATTGTCTGTATTACACAATAAGTAGTTGGATATTTGTTCTTTTTTGGCCACAGTGTGTTGTTGTTTTTTGTGTTTGTCTATGTTGGAAAATGAAATAAAAATATTACTCAAAAAAAAAGGAAATTTCTCCTACTTCTTCAGCTAAGTAAAGCTTTTTAAAAAAACACTTTTAAAAATGGCTGTTTTTCTCAGCTCAACAAAGGTTGACATTTTGGAAATACATGGTTTCCACAGAGCAGTGACCGGTCTGTTTAATGTAAACTGTCCCAAAACCACATTAGCCTGTTGGTGAATTTAATATGATTTACATATTTTAGTGAAGATCTAATTCCCCGTTTGTTGTTTTTCTTGTGGCGGCACCATTTTTGTTTAATGCTTCCATTTATACACACTTATCCAAAGATTCAGCCTGGCGTTGTTAGTATCTCAGAAAACCCATTAGTGAACGCTGAAAAGACTTTAAATAAAGCTGTGAGAGTTTGAACACAACATGAGTTTGTAATGACAATGGCTGTCCTGCAGTGCGGACGTAGAGAAGAGAAGATTAAGACGTCAAGCAAATACGCAAACACAACACTGTATTGTGTCATCTGTGCGCCCTGAGGGAGGAGAAAAAGAGAAGAACTAGGCCGGAGATAACATCGATGAGAAAAAAAAAAAGATTTGCTGTCAAAATGTTTAAAGAGATAATTTTTATTTATGCCACTGTGTCAGAAGAAAAATGTGTCTGCTGGCATACAGATGACGCCACTATGGCTACAGCTGCCTTTACAATGTAAGACAGTGACATCATCTGCCCTGCAGCGCTGTGTGTGTGTGTGTGTGTGTGTGTGTGTGTGTGTGTGTGTGTTTATCAAATCAATCAGGTTTAATTAAACTGTACAGTGATTAAGGGGCAAATTCCTCAGTCTGTCAGCTTTTGCACATCCTGTTTACCCTTTTTCATTCACACACACAAGCATGCACACACAGACACACACACACACACACACACACACACACACAGTGGCTAGTGGTGCAGCAGCCCACAGCATCCTCACAGTGACTAATCTACTATCAGCACTCGTCTCCCAGGCCCTCCCTTCCTCACCACTCCCTTCCTCTTCCTCTGCTCTTCTCCTCCTTCATCGATTTCAGCTCAAGAGTTTCCTTATTAGCATCATTATAATAAAAACGTTGGTAAATATGAAATCTTAATTCGTTGCTCAGGTTTTTGACCAATCTGTTGTCTTCTTCTCAGGCTCTTTTGCATCTTTGTTTTTCTGTCAGTATCTTTATCACGTCCTCACTGTTCCTTCTTTACCATGAGCATTGTCTCTGAACTAGGGCTGGGCGATATGGACCAAAAGTCATATCCCGATATATTTAGGCTGAATATCAATATACGATATATATCCTGATATTTTTATCGCAAAGTGAGAGCAAATGTTCAGTCAAATTCAAATATGACACGTAATAAGTAGTTTTATTGGAACCTTTTATTTAAGTGAACATAAATACTATATAACAACAGGAATACCTTTTTTTTTTTTTTTTTAAATCAAAGCTCCATAAAGTGCACATTTAAATAAAAAAATATCTTAAATAAAAATTGCCTATGAAATAAATAGGCCAATCTCTTTCTGAAATAAATTTTACATGAGAAAAGCATAACGAACATTACAAAAGAACTATATCGATTTTATGTAATATGTTCTAATTCCATATCACATTTAAAAATATATCGATATATCTTTTATATCAATATATCGCCCAGCCCTACTCTGAACTGTCCGAACATCATCTGTCATGTCTTCTTTCCTATCCTCTGTCTCCTCCTCTTCCTCCTGTACCATCTCTTATCCTTTTTATACCTCTACACCTTTTCTCCATTCTCTCCCCCTCTCTCCCTCTCCCTCTTGTCCTCCTCTTCCCCACCACCTCCTCCTGAGTCCCTCCGCGGTGATTTTATCTGGGAGATAAGCTGGGTGTCAGACACGAAATGTTCTCCAATTTCTCTGTGTCTGCTGCCGCTGAGAAATGGGCAGACCTGAAGATAAAGTCAAAGAAAGACGACGAGGGAAGGAGTAGGACAGGAGTGAAAAAATAACACATCCGAACAGACAGGTAGAGCGGAAGACGGACGCAGATATGAGACGAGCATATGGATAGAAAACAGAAAAGCATCTATATTTTATATAATTAGCCATCAATCATTCAGATCTGCATATATGATGTTCTCAAATATGTAGCATAAACCTACAGGAGAAGTTAGAATTTTCATATTTCTTGCAGAGAATCAAATGCTGTATAACCAGCATATTACCACCCATATTTATGTTTTGTGTAAGGGAACGCCCTCTAGTGGATGTCGCAATAATGACCGGAGCAAAGGAGGAAGTCAGCTGACGAGCAGCAAAGTCTTCGACCCAGAAGACCGATGCTCATGTCCCATGTTCTTGCTCATTTTAATGCCTGGTACAACTAAAAGTACATTTGTTTGTACCCTATTCAACAAATATAATGATAACAACCAAAATAGCTGATAAGAGTTTAATTTTAAGAGCTGATATCTAGACATTTTACATGATCATAACTAAAATCATTTTCAAGAAAACCATGGAAAATGTCTAGATATCAGCTCTTTAATTAAACTCTTTTGACCTATTTTTGTTGTTATCATTATATTTGTCCAAACAAATGTATCTTTAGTTGTACCAGGCATAAAAATTAACAAGTAATTGAAGAAAACAATGGTCTAATATTTTTTTCATGACTGTAGATAACACCCTTTAACTTATGTAACTTAAGGTATGTCACAAACATTCTTATTTTAAACCAAACCATGATCTTTTCTTAAACCTAACCGAGTCATTTTAGTGCCAACAATTCAAACTCAGTAAATGACACCCTAGAGGTGCAATGACATCATCAGTATTCATCATCACTCTCAGGTTTTTATTTCAGGTGATTATAACGCTTCAGCTGCCCCAAGTTATCTTTATTTATTGTGAAGGAACAAAACATCTGTTTATCATGAACTTTTGTTCGCTGCAGAGTTTATTCTCTGTCGAAATTTTAAACCCTTGGCTTTTTTGAACGAGGGAGATGCAAACATCCAGGTCAGCCTACAAAAATACATAATTCCTGAAACACCCTATATCTTTATGGGGTAAGAACAAACAACCTACGTGGCCGTAATGAAGTCTGATGCCTTTCTAATGTCTGTAGAGCCACCTTAGCTTAGCACAAAGATTGGAAACAAGCAAAATCTTGCATGACTCTGTCCAAAGTTGACAAATCCACCTGCCAGTAATACTGGCCAGGAAATAATCGTGCATCATTAAATGTTAATTAGTGAGCGTTATACACCAGTCTTGATGCTAAGCTGAACTAGCAAGCTGCTGGCTGTAGCTTCAAATTAACTGTACAGACTTGAGAGTGGTCTTATCTTTTCATCTAACTCCCTACAAGAAAGTATTGCTGAATATTCATGTTTCGAGGATATCTAGATTTTGTCAGCATGGTGGTGATTATTTTTTAATTTAAGTGTTCTGTTTTGTTGCATGTTTGCTTGTGGCAGTCTGAAAATATGTTTTGTCAGTTTGAGGAACAAGCAGAAGGAAAGCACATACAGGAGAAGAGGGAGCTCATGCAGAGACAGCGTGGGTGAAAAATGACCAAAAATAACCTGCAGACACCAAACCTGTGAGAGTGATATTTGGGCCCTGTTCCTCTCCTCTTTAGCCCGGCTGGGCCAGGACAGCCAGACAGTCGTCGTGTGATTGATTGTGCAGAAAAAGGAAAGGAGGAGAGCGGTTGCCATGGGAATGAAGAAGGGGGGCTTTTTCCCTTTTTTTTCCTTGCCACTTGGTGGACCAGTAATTGGTGATAAATTTGAGGGGAGGGGCTGTAGGCCGGTAATCAGACGCAGTGAAGCACGGCGGCTTTCGCAGAACTGTAGAAGTGCTGCAGGACTCAGGAAGTCAGTTTGTGTGTGTGTTAAAGGCAGAGAAAGGAGACACAATCTGTGTGTGTGTGTGTGTGTGTGTGTGTGTGTTCTAGTCAGCTGGAGGTGACTGAAGACAAGGTGTTAATGAAATGTATAAAAAGAAACTGTTCAGATGAACTGCATCCAGCTGAGAGACGCTCCGCATGGCACTGCAGACCATCGAACCCTTTTAGGATCACTCAAGTTCATTCCAGCTCCTCTTTCATTTGCAGCCTGCAGGAGGGTCTTTAAGGATAACAAGGGCCACACACACACACACACACACACACACACACACAACCAGGAGCTACATACAACTGAAGGTATAGTGCGTTGTTTGGTGTCAGAACAGCTTCAC
Source organism: Centropristis striata (assembly GCF_030273125.1). NCBI lineage: Eukaryota > Metazoa > Chordata > Actinopteri > Perciformes > Serranidae > Centropristis > Centropristis striata. The sequence goes on along the minus strand of NC_081520.1, from coordinate 32,103,241 downwards.
AATATCACTGCAGGTCTTATAGCTGCGTGCTGTTTTCATGTTCCTTTATGACCCAGAGAAGCTGTTGGTGCTCTACACATTAACTTGAAGGTCAGAAGATCAAAGACCTAAACAACAGAACAAGTCGTCTGTCAATCCCACCCAAAATGACCCAAATGAGCTGCAGAGCGGAGTGGAGCATTCTGAAATTAGTGCACGTCATTATACAGGTGCATCTCAATAAATTAGAATATCATAGAAAAGTGTATTTATGTCAGTAATTTTTTTTTTTTTTTGAGACACTGAATTTTAGGTCTTCATTAAATGTAAGCCATAATCATTATAATTAGAAGAAATTCAATAAATTAAGACATGAAATATTTCATTCTGTGTGTAATGGATCTATATAATGTGTTATTTCCACTTTTTGAATTAAATTACTGTCATAAATAAACTCTCTATGATTTTGTTTTTGAGGACTTCCTCCTGGAGTCCATCGGATGTAGTTCGGCTGGTTCAGAAGCAGCTCTCGTTTCTAAATTCTGCCAGACCTCAGATATTAAACCTGAAACCAAACAGGATGCCGCATCTATAGATGGTATAATTTGCATCCCGCGGCCGCCATGATTTTTTTTTTTTGTCTTTATTGACAATTGAGGAACATTACAATCATGAGGTCGGACAAAAAGGGATTACAAGAAACAAATGTCATGAAACAAAGAACTGATCAGGAGAAATAGTAGAAAAAAATAGGGGAAAAAAGAGGAAGAGACATTGGTCACGCAGAGAATACGAAGTACATAAAGTCTGTGCATTCACTGATAATGATTTAAAAAAACATAGAGTTATTAGAAATTAAGGTTATACATTCATCAGGCTGTAATAATATTGAAGAAATAGAAATAGAGAAATCTGTGTTTGTGTATAAAGAATTTACAAGAGAGAATTAAGAAATTGGTTACAAATTCAACAGATTTGTTACAATGAGTAAAATAACAAAGAACAGCTTTTTTGGTTAATAGGTATGAGACATTAAGAAAGTTAGATAAATTATTTCTCAAGTCCATCCAAAAATCCTGCACAACATTACATTCACAAAATGCATGAGCAATAGATTCCTCCACATCACAGAGGACACATTTACTATCCATATCCATAAACTTAGATAGAATTGCATTTCAAGGGTAGCGGCCGCCATGATTTTACAACCTGTCGCTGACGGGGTAACAGGTGAAGTCATCTCTAGTAAGCCCCACCTGTTGGCTAAATCTGTTTCTTTTTTTTATAATTATATTATTCTAATTATTATTTAAATTAGATTGGATGAGATGAGATGAGATTAGACACAACAGGGAAGTTCACTCGAATTCAGTCATAGCAGCAAAAACAGAAGCAAAAGGTGTGAATATAAATTACAGGAGAGAAAAAAGTAGTAGTTATATAGTAGTAGTTAAAATATATAAATACAGATCAAGATTCTATAAAACTTGTGTTGAATATAATCTTAATCTGTGTTTATATTTTCCATTTTTTACATATTTTATGTCACTGATGATAAAACAATAGGAGTATAATGCTCTCTTTCAAAGAGCAATTAATAAGAATATTTGAAAAAAAAAATACAGAAATTAAAGTAATATGTGTCTCAGTATTTTTTTTTTTTTTAATATTTCTGTTCATTTCATGCACCCAGGTCTTATAATAGTTAGTAAAACCTGCTGTTTGTTGAACATCATGTTGGCTGAAGTGTTGGTGACATTATTAAATAAACAAACCTGCATGTAAACACAAAATCTGATATCAAGGTCAGCCAATATAATCTCAGTCATGTCCATATATCATAAAATAAGTCGATAGTGTAATTATCATGACAGACCTGTTTCGGCATGTTTCTTCAAAATATCTACCATTTTTGTGTCTAACCGCTACTCTTTGACACCATGTAGAGTGTTGATTTTATGATTTTACGATTTCACGATTTTACGTGTATACATGCATATTTTATTTTGTGTAGGCAGTGCATTTTATTTATTTTATTTTGTTCTATCTTATTGTGTTTTATTGTTCTGTTATCCACTTTATATTTTTATTGTTCTTTTATTGTGGTATCTATTAATTGCGTTTATCTTTTTGTGCAGCACTTTGGAAACCTTGTGTTTATTAAAATCATGTTATATATAATAAAGTGGATTGGATTGACTTCATGTCCTACAGTGTATTCAGTACGCCTACAGTTCATCTGATGTTATTTCAGCCAGTATCAGGTACAAATAGCCCATAAGTGTTGGTTAGGTGATAGCCTGTTACTGCGCTAATGCTCTACATCATTCACACAATTTATGTTTCTCTTTGTTGACTTAAAGTCTGAAGCATTCCAAATGTTTGATAAGTAAACATGTTAAAACATAATATTTCTTATCTGTCTGCTGACCTGAAGGAGTTGCTTTAATGATCTGCTGCATTAATTCATCAAGACTGTATATAAACATCATTTGGCTAATTTCTGCCTCAGTATGTTGCTCACCAGCTCTGAAATCTCTCGGGATGACTTCACTTCCCTCTCATCTCTCCAGCTGCTGTTCCCTCTCCTCCACCTCGTCGAGATATTCTCTGAACAGTGATGGTGAGGTGGAAGTGGCTCCTCTCCTGACTTCTGTTTTTAAATATCAAACGCCCTTTAAGTGAGGTGAAAATTATGGTCACCTTAATTTCACTGATGTAAGCATCAATTCAGAAGACAAACACAAGTCAAAGACAAACTCGACCCCCTGCAGTTTGCATACAAACAACACATCGGAGTGAACGATGCTGTCCTCTACATGCTTCACTCTGCCCTTGCTCATCTGGAGGAAACTGGTGCTTATGTAAGAATCATGTTCTTTGATTTTTCAAGCGCATTCAACACCATCAAACCCAACTTACTCAAGTGGATCTTTCCTTTATCTCCTGGATCACAGATTACCTGACAGGAAGACCACAGTATGTCAGATTGGGGAACTGTGTTTCTGGGACATTAATGAGCAGCACAGGGGCTCCACAAGGCACTGTTCTGGCTCCATTCCAGTTCACACTGTACACAGGGGACTTCAAATATAACTCTGAGTCCTGCCACATCCAGAAGTTTCTGGACGACACCGTTATTGTGGCATGTATCAGGAATCTGAATACAGAGATCTGATAAAAACCTTCAGTGACTGGAGTCACAAGAACTATCTCCTACTGAACACAAAGACTAAGGAAATGATCATAGATTTACACAGGTTCAAGCCCCCCCTTGGTGGTGGTGCCAAGTTATATCTAGGTGTATACCTGGATAAGTTGGACTGGTCCTTAAACACTGATGCTCTCTTCAAAAAGGGGCAGAGCCGCCTCTTTTTCTTAAGGAAGCTCAGATCTCTGGACATCTGTAGTAAGATGCTGCAGATGTTTTATCAGTCTGTGGTGGTAGTGTGTTGTTTTATGCTGCAGTCTGCTGGGGAGGCAGCATCAGACACAGAGATGCAAGGTGGTTGGACAGACTGGTCTAAAGAGCTGGTTCTGTGGTTGGAGCCAGGTTGGACACACTGGAGGAGGTGGTGGAGAGATGACCTGTCAAGATGTTCGAGGCCATCCTGAAATACCCAGATCATCCACTACACAAAACCTTTATGGACCAAAAAAACAGCAGTGGACGGCTCCTCTCTCTCCGTTGCAGGACAGAGAGATTCAAAAGATCCTTCACTCCTACAGTCATCAGACTGTCTCATTCTTCCAGAGTTACCAGACTAACTGAATTTCCCCTCAGGGATGAATAAAGTCATTTTGATTTGATTTTGATTTTGACAGAATATTAGAGAAGAAAACAGAAAACAAGAATACTGTACCATCTTAACTACATTTTGCTATTATTAATGCATCTACAGTAGATTTTACCTTTGATTGAACTACAAGTTCACATTTTTTTCTGCATGATGAGACCCTAAAATAAATACTTTTTAATCTCTCAAGTCTCATTATCTTAATCTAAATGACAAGTTATTCAAGGATCCGGTACATGATGAAGAAAAAAAGGCTCGGCAGAAGGTTGACGTGTCTCGCCTCTCAACCTGTACACGTCTCATCACATCTCTTCACTCTCTCTGACAGCCACTTCAATCACCGTGAGCCACACTGATGTAACAGAGACGAGAAAGAAAAGGCCTGCTGCTTCAGAAACGTGTGAACCTCCCGACGCAGCCCGATACCACGTGCACAGCCTGCTAATCTGAGCTATAACATTCAATAAAATACAGTCTGACCTCTGACAGCAGCGCTTTTTATAGTCAAACTGCTGCCAGGATCAACACCTTTGATGTGAGCGGTGCCTGCTTGGCCGGTCTCCTTGGCAACAAAGCAGCAGATTTTAAGAGGGCTGAAATGATTTTTGTTTAGGTTCAAAAAGGAGAAAAACTGGAAATGAATTTTGAACTGAACAAACAAGTCCAATTGATTATATCTGCAGAAGTTGTGTAAAGCTCATCAGAGGAGGATTAGAAAGTTTTGCAGGAGGCGGCAGCAGCAGGTTCTGGCAGCAGGCAGAGTAATTATCCAAAGCTGGACTGATGCCTCATGCAGCTAAACACAGCAGGTGGATGTAGAAGGTGTAATGAAGGACACCAGGTATGGCAGATAAATATGATTTTTGCAGGTAGACTCTACAGTATGCAACACGGCAGGAAGGTAGCCACGCCCTAAAGCATAAGATGTGTTCTATATTACTCTCAATGAGATTATGCTGTATTAAAGAAGATTTGTTAATAGAGATTGGGTCCATGAACTCATTAGGAAAATGTTTACTGAAATAATATAATAATAATAAATGAGAAGTATTGTCATTTTATTTTATTTTGCAGCAAGTGGAGTCGCCCCCTGCTGGCCATTAGAGAGAATGCAGGTTTGAGGCACTTTCATATTGGCTTCACTTTTCAAGCCTGGTGGTGGCAGTGGTGGAATGTAAATAAGTACATTGGCTCAAGTACTGTACCACTGTACAATTTTAAGTACTTGTACATTACTTGAGTATTTCCACATATGTAACTTCATACGTCTAGATTTTAGAGGCTAAATTTTTACTTTTCACTCCACTACATTTAGCTGACAGCTTTAGTTATTTTTCAGGTTCAGATTTAACATGAAAAAATATGATCAATTTACAGTGATTACACGCTTATAAATTAAACCACTTAAAAGTACATTAAGTAGTTAAATTAGCCCTATCTGGAAAGCAGTAAAATGCTGCTTACAGGTGCATCTCAATAAATTAGAATATCATAGAAAATGTATGTCAGTAATTCAATTCAAAAAGTTGAAATAACACATTATATAGGTCCATTACAAACAGAATGAAACATTTCATGTCCTAATTTATTTAATGTCTTCTAATAATAATGACTATGGCTTACATTTAATGAAAACCTAAAATTCTGTGTCTTAAAATTGTTTTAATATTAAAAAAGACCAATTTTAGTTATGTAGTTAAATATGTTTGATATGGAAATGTTGGCCTTTGAAAAGTATGTCCATCTTTATGACTCAATACATGATTGGGACTATTGGACTTGAACTACTGGAAATGGACTTTTCCATCATGTTCTAATTAATTGAGATGCACCTGTACATAAATGCATCAATAATAATAATCCATTAATCCATTTGGAATATATAAAACAATCTGAGTGGGGCTTTTCTGCATAATGAGTACTTTTACTTTTGATACTTTAAGTACATTTTGATGCTGATACTTTTGTACTTTTACTTCAGTAAGTTTTGAATGCAGGACTTTTACTCGTAGTGGAGTAATTTCACAGTGTGGTATTATTATTTTTACTTAAGCAAGGGATCTGAATACTTCCACCACTGTATACTGGTGCATTGACGATGTATGAAAATGCTAAGCTGACATGAGTTACTGCAGGCACAGTGCCAGTAAATGCATCAGTCTGTTTTATTCTGTACCAAAAGCTTAAAATATTGAAGAACTGAATACATTTTAAATTCAAATGAATACTATTTTCAGGTTTAGTGCCAAGTTCAGAGGCACAGTAGTGTGGCCAAACCCCTGACATTTCCCTCTAGATTACAGTTTATAGGGAAAATGGAATAAAGAAATAAAAATGATTGAAATAAATATGTGGGTGCTGTATTTGTATTATATGCTGTCCAGTTGGAAGCACATACTTGGAGCAAGCACATAGAGAGTGGAGAGTGAAAAAACACTGTAACAATATGACAGCAATACATATTAGTTACTGTACTTATTTAGTGGTGGAAGAAGTATTCAAATCTCTTACTTAAGTAAAAGTACTAATACCAAACTGTGAAATGACTCCACTACAAGTAAAAGTGCTGCATTCAAAACTTACTGAAGTAAAAGTTCAAAAGTATCAGCATCAAAATGTACTTAAATTATCAAAAGTAAAAGTACTCGTTATGCAGAATGGACCCACTCAGATTGTTTTATATATTCTAAATATATTAATGTATTATTTGTATTGATGCATTTATGCAACCAGTGTTTTCATTTTGTAACAATAGGGCTAATTTCGATGCTGGCCCTAAGAGCTCACAGCAACTGCAATTTACAAAAACACATGCAAATACACAAAACACAAGCAAATTGAGAAAACATCTTCATCAATTTGACAACACAAGCGCAGCATTTAGCAGAGGCGCTGCAAAGACAACAACACAACACAATAAGAAAAAGAGATGCAAATGGACCACAATACAACAGAAGAGTTTCCAGAGAACACTTAAAAGTGATGCACACGTCTGGACACGCATGTGATATTGTTATTTCAAGATCATTTTAATTTCACGTTATAACTTTAGTGGCCGATCATAGCATGCTAAATTTAGCCGGTGATCGATAGCGTGCTAGTGTTAGTAAGACCAAGATCAACACGGTGCCGTTAAGAGAGACCAACTAAAACGTTTATCATTCAGTTATTTGATTTGTTTAACTGCAATATGATTGATACAGGCTAGCGGGCTCACGCTATATTACGTTATAACATGAAAATATCATTATCATGAAATAACTTGATCATTTCACATTATAACGTGAAATTACCATCAGCTTGAAATAATATGATAACATCACATGCGTGTCCAGACATGTGCATCACTTTTAAGTGTGCTCTGGAAACACTTCTGTTGTGTTGTGGTCTTTGCAGCACGTTTTCTAAATGCTGTGCATGCGTTGTCAAATTGATGAAGATGTTTTCTTAATTTGCTTGTGTTTTGTGTATTTGCATGTGTTTTCGTAAATTGCAGTTGCTGTGAGCTCTCAGGGCCACCATACATTTTAACTACTTAATATATCATTATGAGGTTTAAAGAAAAAAAATGTCTCATCACTTTAAATTGATCATTTTTATATGTTAAATCTTGACCTAAAAAGTAACTAGAGCTGGCAGCTGAATGAAGTGGAGGAAAAAGTACAATATTCACCTCAAAATGTAAGGGAGTAGAAGTATAGTTACATAAAATGGAGATACTCAAGTAAAGTAAAAGTACGTCAAAATTGTACTTAAGTACAGTAGTTGAGTAAATGTACTTAGTAACATTCCACCACTGTACTTATTTAGGTTGGTTGTTAAGATTGTACTTTAGGTGAACTGTAACTGAGCAAACAATGACCGCAGTCTGTCATTATGCACTCAATCCCACACTTGTTTTTACTTGTTTGTATTGCTGACCTGGTTTAGACTGAACTTCACATTAAAGAAGCTTCTGTGTCTGCTGATGCAGCGCAGCGTGCAGTGGGAGCCAATTTAAGTGTCACTCACTCATGCTGTTCTTGTCGCCGTGTGCTCGGAGTGGAAATGAAGGAAATTGGCTCACACAGGTGGATGTCGAGATTTCTGTGGGAGGCCGGTGTGTTGCCATTGTCCCTCCTATTGTTTGTCTGGTTCAGGATTTGTGGCACACACTGTGCTCAGTGAAAATGTACATTTTTATTTTTGGGGAGCTGGCAGGTGGGCTGGCAGGTGCTGGCAGTTGGCACGCCCCACCACCCTGCAGGTCCGCCCCTGAGGCTCATCTACTCAGCTTGGACTTTATCTCTGACTTCCATTTGCTTCTCATCTGTCGTCATCCCTCTGCTTTATGCAACTGCTGCTATGACCTATGTTTGTAAAGGCCATTTTGGTGTATGTGTGTGTATGTTTAAGCCTCCTCCTGTGTGTGCTCTTCTCCCGTTGGGTCTCCTGTGCGTGTGTGTGAATGGTATAGTGAAGGTCTCCTGTGTGTGAGTCCCTAGCGGGGCTCTACGGTGTGTGTCTCGAGGTACAGAGTGACCCTGATGTGTCAGCTCTGTTTAGGAGAATGAATTGAGAGCTGGTGGACCACCATGACTCACATACACACACACGCACACGAGACCTCCTCAGGGCCCTCCCTATGATAACTGTACTCCACCCACGCACACTCCTGACATTTTTCCTCGAAGCACATCTATAGGCTTCTATTTTATGGCTGTAGCATGACATTGTCACGAAGCCTGCAGGCCTCACAAAAGTTTCTGCCCCTATATGTAAAGCCTATGTAAATGTGTCATGTATGTGTTTGTAGCCCGGCTTGTTTTCACAGTTACCCTGTAGGGCGGATTAGAGTTTGACTGTGTGTGTGTGTGTGTGTGTGTGTGTTTGTACATTAATTTCATAAGAAGCACTGAAGAAAAACATGTGGATTACCATGGGGGCAAAGCAGAGCTGGAGGGCATTAACCTTTTACAAAAACACTTATTTTTCAAAGAAATATGTGACAACTGTGCACTTTAATTATATGCATGTCCAGAAATACACAATAAGCAACCAGCTGAATGTGTTTATTAGAGTTTCAGAGATGCAAAATCAGTAAAATGCAGAATAACAGCATAAGAAAAGAGGAAGAGAGAGATTATACACTGTTTAAAAGTATTCACCACTGCCTGTTGGACCCTTTTTTACTTTTTTGTTTTACTACATTGAGCCACTGATGAGGTTTAGACAGGAGTTAATGTGAAAATGCTGCATTCATGTGCTCCTTGAACAGCCCCTTTTCCTGAGTTGCAACTTCACTGTGTTCATGAGCTTTCAGTAATAATGTGAAACAACATAGATGGTGAATAGATGTGTTGTATGAAAATGCTCAGTGCATTTGAAAACACATTGCCTAAAATCACAAAAATATTGCTTTCCCTGACATGTTATCAGGGTTAATGCTAATAATTAACTCTTGTAATTAATCTAGGTCACTCTATGTGGAGCGCAACATGGTAAAGCCTGTACCATATTACAAATTATGTGTGCAAAAAATTGATATGCAATAAGTGAATTAATAAAGTTTCTTACTATCCACTCAACATTCACTTTCATATGCTGTGTTTCTCTGAATACAGCATCAGCTCAGTAAAGTTTTTATAGAGAATCTGACTTGTTTGCTAAAGTTCTTTTTACTTTTACTTCTACTTCGTACTACAGCTGCACTCACAAAGTATGTACTGTTGCATACAGTGGTATATTCAATTTCTTCATAATGCCATTGCACCTTGATCTTTGACCCTCTTGCACATACAGTATATATGCTGCACAGACGAATGTGAGTCAGAATAGCCAGAAAAACATGCTGACTTGCATTGCATTGCTCCAACTAATCCAAATTAGTTGTTTATTTTAAATATAAAACATAAAATAATGACTGAAGTTCATAGCTGCAACCAAGTGTTTTCAGAAGTCACAGTCTGTGTGTGTGTCTAGTCAAAGTCATTTGCAAGTGTCCAAGGTGAGAAAACTAACTTGTGGGGGAAAGAAAACCCTGTATCTACAAAGGTCTCATCATGAAATAAATGGAAAGAAAATGTGAAAATTGGAAAGCTGCCTTGAACAGCTGACTTTGTGAAAAGGGCACAAACTTAAAAATGTTTGCCAGAGGATATAAAGAAGAGTGTGAAACAAAGAGTTATACTGTCCAGTCTGGTGAGGTTTTTTAATAGTTAACGCAATGAATGTCATAAGTTTGTCACACGTCACTGTCTCCAAACTCAAGTCCATGGTGAAATAGAAGCTGATTTAATAGGATTGAATACTTTCAAACTATTAAATTGTGTGATTCAATGTTGAAAACAACTAAAGTACATGGGAGGGGGGGAGTGGATTCTACTCTGGACTCATTTGTCATACAAAGTGTGATTAATAGGAGTTAAAAACGAGCATTTAACTGAACGTTATGATGAGATCTCTACAGGACAGCATCTAGCGTCCTATGCTGTCCAAATAAATTAAGAAAAAACATCCGTACAACAGGGGACTCCTACAGGTGGAGCACACACACATACACGCAGCACGACAAGGCGGTGAAGATGGAATGATGGACAGTTCATAAGGCAACTGTGACAGGTTAATACAGTTAAGACATATTGTTTTCATGGCTCTTGTTTTGACAAAATATATACAAGTTTTGACCCAAGTGGAAATGATAGAAGATTATAATGCACTTTAATTTGTTTCTTGTGCATACATATATTTCAACGGAACTTCTGCACCCTGTTTTATGAACAAACTATAATAATAATAATAATAATAATAAACTGTTGCACAGATTCTAAGATGTGCATAACAAAACAACAAAAGACATGTTAATTCCAATGTGGCTAATTCATAATCTAAAACTTCATAAATACTGCTGGTTAATGACAAAACTGCCCATGTATGTACATATACTGTATATCTAAGCATCACATGATTCAGAAAGGGCGAAAGAGAGAGGGGAGGAGGCAGTGCTGAGGACTGAGGGGGGGATAAGAAGAGGACTGATCAGGCCAGAGCAAAAACATTGTTTTGAACATGTGACTATGGTTTGAAATGTGACCCAGTTAAGGTGCTTTATTCAGAATAGAGGACAACAGTAAATCAAAAGATTATCTTACTTCATCATATATTCCAACAGTGTTTGGCAAAGGCCATTTTGCCCTCAACTGTGACCTTCCTCCTTTTAATCTTAAGAAAATGTGTATTGTTCTTCAGCACATACCTCTCGTTCCTTCACTCCCCAAAAAGGACAAATTTCATACAAGATAAAATGGTAACACGTTCTATGAAGACCTAATCTATAGTGAATTATAATGCATTCATAATGCCTTTGTGATGTGTTTATGAGTGTTATAAATGCATCATAATTCACTATGAATCCCCTTATATTGCATTATTGATATGTTCTTCTTAGAAAATGTTACAGATAAAAGGCACTTGCCCACTCATTAACACATGTACACATATTCACACATTCTGGTGCACATAAGCAGAGAAATGGACACCAGCACATGAATGCAACTCTGACCAAGGTTTCGCATTTTACAGGCAAATGTCCTGCGGAGTAACAGACACGGATCCATCACCTGTCATCTCTCAGCTTTTCCTCTCAGTCCCAGACTCTGGACAGAGCCAGGCCCCCGTCTCTTACTTACAATAGCAATTATTCAGTTTTGAACTGCAGGATTATCCCGTTCAATTCATTGAGCAGAAAGAGAGTAGAGAAAGAGAGTTGAAAACATCACAAAACTATAAAATCAGATTTTGCCAAAAGTTTTTATCAAACTTCTATCTTCTATTTAAAAAAAAAAATGTTAAGCACTCAATGCTAGTGCCTCTTATACCCCCAAGTCTTTTCTGAAATACATTTAAAAAATTTAAGTTTCTCTCAGCATGTCTTGCACGCTTTCGTCCCATAATGCAATGCCATGATTGAGTCACATGCCACTGACCAATGGAAACAGTGGAACATTGGGCAGACTTGTCGCACATCAAAGTGAGTGATTGTAGTCACAGCCGCAGCTCCCAGCTGCTCCTCCTGTACATCAAGTCAAGTCAGATTCATTTGTGCGGGGAGCCCAGTGTCGCTTATATTTATCATGTGATCCTGTTTGTCTGTTTAAGTTTTGGTCCAGTTCATATTCAAAGGAGCAGATGGCAATGTAAGGCCATAATCCACATACAGTATGAGTGTCCACCATTCTGGCCTTTACAGTTACAGTTGATGATGTCACTGGAATGTTCAGAGGTCATCTGAGGTCGGCTGTCCGCCCTTTAAAGAACAGAAAGAGTTCAAATCAGTGCCGTCACATCATAAACTTTTTATTCAAATGGCAACCATTTATGAACTTTTTTTGTGACGATGTAACCCCCGCACAGACACGCCGAGTGCGAGATAGAGTGGGAAACTCATTTCTATGCAGGAAACCTGTAATTGTGATTCCTATTGACTCCCTGCTTTGATTTATTGATTTTCCATCAGTAGTTTCTCTGATGGGACACAAATATTTTGTCCATTTGACCGAAACAGTTATAACTTTTAAGGAGATAGAGTGGGAAACTAATGCACTCTCTTTTCTTTTTTCCTCTCTTTCCCCTCTCTCTTTTACTATTACTCATGAATTTCATCTGTTATGTTTATGTGGTCAGTTTAATCATTTTATACAGACTATATCTAAATATCCAAATATTGTATTGTTATTTGGTTTCAATTTATGTGACCATTGTTCTTAAAAGTATACAAATCTAAATTTACGGGTGTATACAAACATGTTTAATGCCGACACCAATGTACCCTGATATACATACAGGTGCATCTCAATACATTAGAATATGATGGAAAAGTCTATTTCCAGTAGTTCAAGTCAAACAGCCCCAATCAAGTATTGAGTCATATAGATCGACATACTTTTCAGAGGCCAACAATCCATATCAAACATACTTTTTAAAATTGGTGTTAATAATATTTAATAATATAATTATAAAATATAATATTTAATTATAATACATTTATTTTGAGACACTGAATTTTAAGTCTTCATTAAATGTAAGCCATAATCATTATAATTAGAATAAATTAAATTGATTAAGACATGAAATGTTTCATTCTGTATGTAATGGGTCTATATAATAATAATTATTATTATTTCCACTTTTGGAAATTTAATTACTGACATAAATACAATTTCTATGATATTCTAATTTATTGAGATGCACCTGTAGGTATGTCCCTCTATTGTTTTTGTAATTTTTGTTTTTAATAATAACCAAAATCATTATCAAGAAAACCATGGAAAATGTCTAGATATCAGCTTAAATTAAACTCTTATGAGCTATTTTTGTTGTTATCATTATATTTGTCCAAACAAATGCACCTTCAGTTGTACTAGACATTAAAATGAACAAGAAATTGAAGAAAACATGGGTGGTTCAAATACTTTTTTCAATGACCGTATGTGCACAAGTTTTTCATGATTTGTTTCCTTAAAATGATTAATGAATTATTAAAATTGAGGATTTCTCTGCTTTGTTTCAACACTTTACATTCAGATACATTAATGATGAGCTGACGCTTTTTCTTCTTTATCATTTTTCTACTCCAATAATTGCATGATTATTTGGTTCATGTTCATGACAGCTAAAGCTAAACAGCGAAAAAATGTATCCATAAAGACAAAATAATATCTCCTATAATTTACTCACTTTTACAAGCCCTGGTTTTATGACCTACACTGGTCAACCAGCTTGATGAAGCTCACACAGAATATGGAAAACACTTTTCAGATGCAAATCAAAATTGAATTTGTCATTCACTTATAAATGTCTTACCTTTCCTGCAGCGACCATTATCGAACATCTCTAAAGAGCTGAAAGATAAACAACAGAGGGGTTATGACAAGAAGGGAGATGGACAGATGGAGAAACCTGGAGGCGTAGAAATACTGTGGAGGGAGGTGAAGACAGTGATGGACCAGAGACAGGAGGAAGGAAATGTAGGGTGGAACAGATTAAGTGGCAGGCAGGTGGTGACGGTATGTCTAAACAGCAAGAAAAGTGTGAAAAAGGCTTGTTAAGAGAGTGAGAGGAGAGATGTGCTGAATCTGATATCAGCATTCAAAAGTCACACCTAACATCATTGGACTCACCTTGAGAGTCATAAACATTAGCAGTCAAACACACACACACACACACACACACACACACAAATGCATGCATGCACGCACACAAACACACACACACACACACAGACACACACACACAGAAAGACACACGGACACAAACACATACGCAAACACATGCACACAAACACACAGACACAGACATAGACACACACACACATACATACAGACACACACACACACACCAGGTCAGTGTGCCACATTTACTTTCACTTCACGTTCAAAATTGGGCATATCAATATGCAGTAACTCTCTCCCGCACACAGACACACACAGACACAGACAGACACCCACCCACACACACACACACACACACTTTGCATAAATCCAGCTCCTGCCCCTGCCCCATCACCAAAGCAATCACACCTCCTCTCAGAGCCATAACAAATGTTTTATCCAGTAAATACACTGAGAAGACAAGGATCAATAGAAAATATCTGGAAGGCAAAAACAACCCTGGAATTGTGTTTTTTGCCAGTAGAGGTATCAGCAGACTGAGTTGAATTCTTATGTGCTGCTGCAGTCTGCAGCAAACTAACGAGAGGCATGTGATGCTACAGAAACAGCAGGAGGAGACAACCGCATAATCAGATTGTGGACATTTGGTCCCATACCGCCAGAACTGAGTACACAGTGAATTCTTTTGGATAGCTACACTTCATATTTTCTATGAAAACAAGTGAACAGATGGAGAGGGTGATATTGATGTTGTTGAACAGGTCTGGTTTAATGTCAGTTTGCTTGAAATGTAGTCCAACAAACCAACAGTGATGATGTTTTTCAAACTCTTGCCAAGCATACAACTCTGTGAGCTGACATGGCAGCGTTGCTGTGAAACACAGTGTAGACCATATTCTGCCTGCAGGCATTTGTTCACTTCAAATGTGTTATCTGTTGTTTCTACTGTTTCCTTGGTGTTTTGAAGCAAAGCTTTGGCCGAGCCTCACCAGAATTACTCTTGTTGTAATTTTGTTTTGTTGGTATTCAGTCCAAACCTCCTGCAATATGAAGATGCTGCTGTCTCCTCCTCTTCACATCATCTAGATTCTTAAACAGCTTTAGACTCAAAGTTGTAATTTATTCTCTCTTCCTGGAATCCAGGCTCATGGAAACACTTC